>NC_134908.1:21883503-21886003 GCF_041734735.1 Babylonia areolata
CTGAAGGCAGTGGCATCAAATGAGATGTCTGTGAGGATTCTGTGAACTGACAGCTGTCTGGAGGGAGGGAGGGAGGGGATGGGAGGGGGAGAAGGAGGGGTAGGGAGAAAGTGGAAGCACATGTCCATACGATGGACACACAAGATGATACGTGATCATCGTGATCCTTTTCTCTCTCTTTTTGGGCATCAGGGATAATTGAGAAATTCCTGTCTTACACACACACACACACACACACACACACACACAGAGAGAGAGAGAGAGAGAGAGAGAGAGAGAAAGTGAGAGAAACATGATGCCACTAATGAGAAATGCAACCTCACTTTGAGAAACATGACGCCACAAATGAGAAATACAACATTATCATTAGAAAAATGATGCCACTAATGAGAAACATGACACCACTAATGAGAAATACAAACCTACTATGAGAAACATGACGCCACTACATGAGAAATACAACCTTACTATGAGAAACATGACGCCACTAATGAGGAACATGACGCTACTAATGACGCCACTAATGAGAAACACGATGCCACTCATGAGAAACTTGACGTCACTAATGATAAACTCGACGTCACTAATGAGAAACCTGACGTCACTAATGAGAAACTTGACGTCACTAATGAGGAACATGACGCTACTAATGACGCCACTAATGAGAAACATGACGCCACTAATGAGAAACTTGACGTCACTAATGAGGAACATGACGCTACTAATGACGCCACTAATGAGAAACATGACGCCACTAATGAGAAACTTGACGTCACTAATGAAAAACTTGACGTCACTAATGAGAAACTTGACGCTACTAATGAGAAACTCGACGCCACTAATGAGAAACTTGACGTCACTAATGAGAAACTCGACGTCACTAATGAGAAACATGACGCCACTAATGACGCCACTAATGAGAAACTTGACGTCACTAATGAGAAACTCGACGTCACTAATGAGGAACATGACGCCACTAATGAGGAACATGACGCCAACATGACGCCACTAATGAGGAACATGACGCCACTAATGAGGAACATGACGCCAACATGACGCCACTAATGAGGAACATGACGCCACTAATGAGGAACATGACGCCACTAATGAGGAACATGACGCCACTAATGAGGAACATGACGCCACTAATGAGGAACATGACGCCAACATGACGCCACTAATGAGGAACATGACGCCACTAATGAGGAACATGACGCCACTAATGAGGAACATGACGCCACTAATGAGGAACATGACGCCAACATGACGCCACTAATGAGGAACATGACGCCACTAATGAGGAACATGACGCCACTAATGAGGAACATGGGGGATCGCCGAAGCCGGACAGAACAAACCCGCCACAGCAGACACCGTCACTGCTTCCCTCTCCTTTGTACTCAGTCACACGTCATGAACCATGCTGACTTGCTGCTGTGTGTGTGTGTGTGTGTGTGTGTGTGTGTGTGCGTGTGTGTGTGTGTGTGTGTGTGTGTGTGTGTGTCTGTGTTTCCCTCTAATTTGCATTCCGCCACGCGCACGCACACGGGATCCCCCACAATGTGTCTGATACCAGAATTTCCTGTACGTCCTCTCGTTGTTGGTGATGTAGGATACGGCAGGATTCCTCCTGTGTCGGCTTCTACCACTGACCTCACCTCACAGCAAAGAATGTAGTGTATGTTCTGCTGCTGTCCCTGCTTCAACCAATCGCCTTAACTCTCTCCATACGAACGGCGAAAGAGACGACGTTAACAGCGTTTCACCCCCAATTACCATCATCAAAATATTGCAAGCGGAAGGCTCTTATACTGAAGAGGTGAATGTTGACAAAGAATACCACAATTCTGACGACGGAAGCTAAAGGTTGGGTCATTCAGACAGCCACTGGACATCCGAGGGGTCTGTGTAGCGGAGAAGAGAGGACTGGCCGTACTGAGTGAGTTAACTCTCTCCATACGAACGGCGAAAGAGACGACGTTAACAGCGTTTCACCCCAATTACCATCATCAAAATATTGCAAGCGGAAGGCTCTTATACTGAAGAGGTGAATGTTGACAAAGAATACCACAATTCTGACGACGGAAGCTAAAGGTTGGGTCATTCAGACACCCACTGGACATCCGAGGGGTCTGTGTAGAGGAGAAGAGAGGACTGGCCGTACTGAGTGAGTTAAAGTAAAGAAAACACTGAACAGTGTTCTTGTATCCAGGATTCAACCAAAGGCCTGATAACACAAACGCAGTCAGCAATTCTCTGAAGTAAAACGCAATAGCCGAGTGGTTAAAGCGTTGGACTTTCAATCTGAGGGTCCCGGGTTCGAATCACGGTGACGGCGCCTGGTGGGTAAAGGGTGGAGATTTTTTTCCGATCTCCCAGGTCAACATATGTGCAGACCTGCCAGTACCTGAAACCCCTTTGTGTGTATACGCACGCAGAAGATCAAATACGCACGTTAAAGATCCTGTAATCCATGTCAGCGTTTGGTGGGTTATGGAAA
>NC_134908.1:21888503-21891003 GCF_041734735.1 Babylonia areolata
GATGACGTCAGCCACTGTTGAAACAAAGAGGATTGTAACTGACACACTGGTTCTCATCCAACAAAGAGATGACGTCAGCCACTGTTGAAACAAAGAGGGTTGTCATTGACACACCGGTTCTCCTCCAACAAAGAGATGACGTCAGCCACTGTTGAAACAAAGAGGGTTGTCATTGACACACCGCCCCTCATCCAACAAAGAGATGACGTCACCCACTGTTGAAACAAAGAGGGTTGTCATTGACACACTGGTTCTCATCCAACAAAGAGATGACGTCAGCCACTGTTGAAACAAAGAGGGCTGTCATTGACACACCGGTTCTCATCCAACAAAGAGATGACGTCACCCACTGTTGAAACAAAGAGGGTTGTCATTGACACACCGGTTCTCATCCAACAAAGAGATGACGTCAACCACTGTTGAAACAAAGAGGGTTGTCACTGACACACCGGTTCTCATCCAACAAAGAGATGACGTCAGCCACTGTTGAAACAAAGAGGGCTGTCACTGACACACCGGCCCTCATCCAACAAAGAGATGACGTCAGCCACTGTTGAAACAAAGAGGATTGTAACTGACACACCGCCCCTCATCCAACAAAGAGATGACGTCAGCCACTGTTGAAACAAAGAGATGACGTCAGCCACTGTTGAAACAAAGAGGGTTGTCATTGTCACATCGGCTCTCACGGCCATCAATGAATCAATCACTTTACATCCCCGCTTCTCTGTGTGTGTGTGTGTGTGTGTGTGTGTGTGTGTGTGTGTGTGTGTGTGACTCTCTCTGTGTCTCACTCTCTCATTATCTCTATTACTCTCTCTTTCCCTATCACACTCTCTGTCTGTCCGTCCGTATGTCTGTCTCCAACAGGAATTTATCAATTATCCCTCATGCCCCCCCCCCAAAAAAGAGAGAGAGAGAGAGAGAGAGAGAGAGAGAGAGAGAGAGAGAGAGAGAGAAGGCTCACGATGATGACGTATTGTGTATCCATCGTATCCACATGTGCCTCCACTTTCTCCCTCCTTCCCCTCTTCTCTCTCCTCCCCCCTCCCTCTCCACCCCCCTCTCCAGACAGCTGTCAGTTCACAGAATCCTCACAGACATCTCATTTGATGCCACTGCCTTCAGGGCTCACTACCAACCACGTGCTTGACAGTCAATTGGATCCGCCCTGGAAAAAAATCAATACCCCGGACAGTTCTGTGGGTTGGAAACACTACACGCATCTTGTCAGCTAGGGACTCATACAACAGGTCCCTTGCCCCGCCCCCCACCCCCCTCGCCCGCAACCTCCTCTGTGTGTGTGTGTGTGTGTGTGTGTGTGTGTGTGTGTGTGTGTGTGTGTGTGTGTGCTATTTGTAATAGATGCAGATTAGCAAGGACAGATTGGAAGAATAGGCTATGCCTAAAATCTTAACCCTTGAATAAAAACTGAGTTCTGAGTTCTCACACACACACACACACACACACACACACACACACACACACACACACACACAATTTGTATTCATTTTCTTATGCATGTCTCTGTTATATGTGAGGGTCAGGTGTAAAATACCATGTGCTGTGGCTTACTCGTTACCCTCGTTCATAAAGATGTGTCCTTTCTCTCTTTCTCTCTCTCTCTCTCACTCTCTATATCATTTTGAGTCTCTCTCTGTCTCTTTCTCTCTCCCCGTTTTTTTCTCTCTTTCCATCCCCCTCTCCCTCTGTCTTCCTATCTTTCTCCCTGTTTCTCCCCCCCCTCTCTCCCCCCCTCTCCCAACACAGTGACTGTGCACGTGTACCATGTCAGCACACCCTCCTGAAGTCTTTGTTTTCCCGTGCTTGTGTTTGTTGTGATACTTCATCGTCTGTTGTGTCGTCTCTCTCTGCCTCCCTCTTCCTCCACCCACACCCCCCTCGCTCTTCCTCCACACCCTTCCCCCTCCCTCTTCCTCCACCCCCTTCCCTCTCCCTCCACCCATTCCCTCTTCCTCCACCCCACTCCCTCCCCCACCCTCTCCCTCCACACCCTTCCCCCTCCCTCTTCTTCCACCCCCTTCCCTCTTCCTCCACCACCTTCCCTCTTCCTCCACCCCCCTCGCCCTTCCTCTCTTCCCTCTTCCTCCCTCTTCCTCCACCCACACCCCCCTCCCTCTTCCTCCACCCCCTTCCCTCTTCCTCCCTCTTCCTCCACCCCCCTCCCTCTTCCTCCACCCCCCTCCCTCTTCCTCCACCCCCTTCCCTCTTCCTCCACCCCCCTCCCTCCACCCCCTTCCCTCTTCCTCCTCCACCCCCTTCCCTCTTCCTCCACCCCCTTCCCTCTTCCTCCACCCTCTTCACTCTCCCTCCCTCCACCCCTCTCTTTGTTTTCAGCCCCCCCCCTCTCCACCCCCCTCTCTCTACACCACTCTCTTTCCTTCTGTCCTTGTGACCTTGCTTGACCTTGATTTAGTATGTCCTGGCGTGTTTTGTGTGTGTGTGTGTTTTTCCCCCCTTCCGTGCTTCCTTTTTCTTG
>NC_134908.1:21896003-21906003 GCF_041734735.1 Babylonia areolata
GAGAGGAGGGAGGGAGAAAGATAGAGAGAGAGGAGGGGAGAGAGAGGAGTGAGTGAGAAAGAGAGAGAGAGGGGGGGGGAAAAAAAAAAAAAAGTTTTTGTTTTTTTTCCCCCCCCCCGGGGGGGAAACCCCCCCCCCCCCCAAAAAAAAACCCCCTTTCCCCCCCCCCGGGGGGGGGCCCCCCCCCCCCCCCCCCCCCCCGTTTTTGGGGGGGGGAAAAAAAAAAAAAAAAAAACCCCCCAGTGTTTTTTTTATTTTTTTCTTTTTTTTGGCGTTTTTCCTGTTTTGTTGGGGTTTTTCCCCCCCTTTTTTTTTTGGGGTTTTGTTGTGGGTTTTGTTTTTGTCGCCTTTTTTTTTTTTTTGGGGCGGAAGGCAAGAAAGGAGGGAGGGGGAAACAAAAAAGGGCGGTAAAAAGGGGGTTTTTAAAAAGGTTTTGGGGGGGGGGGAGGGGGGGGGGGGGGGGGGAAAAAAGGGAGGGGGGGAAAAAAAGGGGGGGGAAAAGGGAAAAAAGGGGGAAAAAGAGAAAGAGGGGGGAGGGGGGGAGGGGAGAAAAAGGGAGAGGGGGGAAAAAAAGGGGGGGAAAAAGGGAGAGAGAAGGGGGGGGGAGGGGAGAGGGGGGGGGGGGGGGGGGAGGGGGAAAAAAAGGGGAAAAGAGGGGGAGGGAAAAAGGGGAAAAAGGGGAAAAGGGAGAGAGGGGGGGAGAAGGAGGGGGGGGGAAAAACAAAAAAAAGGGGGTAAAAAAACAAAAAAAAAAGGGGGGAAAAAAAAAAAAGGAAAAAAAAAAGGGGGGGGGGGGAAAACAAAAAAAAAAAAGGGGAGAAAAAAGAAACAAAAAAAAAAAAAAAAAAAAAAAGGGGGGGGGGGGGGAAAAAAAATTTTTTAAAAAAAAAAACATGGGGGGGGGGAAAAAAAGGGGGGGTTTTTTTTGGGGGGGGGGAAAAAGGGAGGAAAAAAAGGGGGGGGGGGGAGAAAAGGGGGGGAAAATTTTAAAAGGGGGGGGGAAAAAGAGGAGGGGGGGGGGAGGGGGGGGGGAAAAAAAGGGGGGAAAAAGGGGGGGGGGAGAGGGGGGGAAAAGGGGGGAAAAAAGGGGGGGAAAAAAGGGGGGGGGGGGGGGGGGAGAGAGGGGGGGGGAGGAGGGGGGGGAGAAGGGGGGGGAAAGAGGGAAAAGGGGGGGGGGGAAAGAAAAAAGGGGGGAGGGGGGGGGGGAAGGGGAAAGGGGGAAGAGGGGGGGGGAAAAAAAAAAGGGGGGGGAAAAAAAGAAAGGGGGGGGGGGGGGGAGGGGGAAGAGGGGGGGGGAACAGAGGGAGAGAGGGGGGGGGAAGAGGAGAGAGGGGGAGAAGAGGGAGAGAGGGGGGAAGGGTGGGGGGGGGGGGGGGAAAAAAAAAAGGGGGGGGGGGCGGGGGGGGGGGGTAAAAAAAAAGGGGGGGGGGGGGGGGGGGGGGGGGGGGGGGGGGAAAAAAAAAAGGGGGGGGGGGGGGGGGGGGGGGGGGGGGGGGGGGGGGGGGGGGAAAGGGGGGGGGGGGGGGGGCCGGGGGGGGGGGGGGGGGGGGGGGGGGGGGGGGGGGGGGGGAAAAGGGGGAAAAGGGGGGAATGGGCGGGGGGGGAAAGGGGGCGGGGGGGGGGGGGGGGCGGGGGAAGGGGGGCAAAAGGGGGGGACAAAAGGGGGGGGGGGGGGGGCCGGGGGGGGGGTTTTTTTTGGGGGGGGGGGGGAAAACGGGGGGGGGGGGGGGGGGGGAAAAAAAACCCCCCCAAAAAAAACCCCCCAAAAAAAAAAAAAAGGGGGGGGGGGGGGGGGGGGGGGGGGGAAAAAAAAAAATTTTTTGGGGGGGGGGGGGGGGAAAAAAAAAAAAGGGGGGGGGGGGGGGGGGGGGGGGGGGGGCTTAATTTCGGTTTCTCCCCCCCTTTTGGGGGGGCCCTGGGGCCGCCCCTAGGGCTTTTTCCCTGGTTTCCTGCTCCGTTTTTCTCCCCTTCCATGTCTTTTTTCTGGAGGGTTCTTTGGTAAACTAAACCATCCCGTGTCGATGCCAGCGCCGTAAAACCCCGGAAAAAAAAGGGGGTTTTTCCTGGCTCGGTAAAAAAAATCCCCCCGGGGAAAAAACAAATAAATAACCAAAAAAAAAAAAAAAAGGGGGTGGCCGTGTTAGACCGTTCCCGGGGGGAGGCACCCAAATTTTCCAAAAAAAAAGGGGAAAAAAAAAAAAAAAGAAAAAATAAAAATACAAACCCCCCCCCCCCCCCCCCCCCCCCCCCCCCCCCCCCCCCCCCCCCCCCCCCCTCCCCCCCCCCCCCCCCCCCCCCCCCCCCCCCCAAATCCCCCCCCCCCCCCCCCCTCCCCCCCAAAAACCCCTTTTCTCCCTCAAACTCCCCCCCCCTCCCCAACCCACCCTCCCCCCCACCAACCCCCCCCCCCCTCCCCCCCCCCCCCCCCCCCCCAAAAAAACAAAACGGGGGGGACAGGGGGAAAGGGTGAGGGAGGGTAAAGGGGGGAAAAAAACAGGGATTTTTGGGGCCCCCTTTGAAAAACCCCACCCCCCAAACAACCCCAAAACCCACCCCCCAAAAACACCAAAAGACACCCCCAAACACCACAAAACCACGACCACCCCCAACAAAACGCACCCCCACCCCTACACAAACAAAAAAAAAAACCCAAAACCACCACCACACGCGGAACCACACCACACACAAAAACCCAACACCCCAACACACACACCAACACACAAAAAGGGGGGAAAGGGGGAAAAAACATGAAATTTAAAAAAAAATTTTCCATCAACTACAGAAAAAAAAAAACTCTTAATTTTACAAGGAAAGTCGCTAATTCAACAACAGAAATGACTAGTCATAAATGTAAAAAGTAATAAAAAAAAATAAATAAAACAAAAAATAAAAAATAAAACACCACCCTTCCCAAATGACTGGAGATAATTTTCACGTCTGACAGGATTCATTAGAATTATCACTGTCAGAAATGATATACACTGAACTCCAACAGTCATGAAACAAACAAACGCACTTGCACACCTCTGAAAAACCAGCCCCCCCCCCCCCCCCCTAAAACCAAACACCTTTCCAATGCAATAATTCGTTCTGGGGAAAAATAACAACAACAAAAAACCCACCCCAATGAAAAACACCCCCATAGATGATGATAAAGAGAAGCAGGAATTGATGAACTGCACCCACACAGCCAAATCGTTTACCCTCTCCCCCCCCCCCCCCCCCCCCCCGCTCCCCTACATCCCCACCCCCACCTCACACCCCACCCCCACCCCACCCCCCACCCCCCTCTCACCCAGGCAGAATCCTAGAGGCCCAGGGTAGTGACGCAGTCAGTGAAAACCTAGCAGTCTTGAAAAAACAACCTTGTGCCCTTCCTTGCCTCAAGACATTCGCTTCTTCTTTGCCTCTCTGCCCCCCCCCCCCCCCCCCCCCCCCCCCCCACCCTCCTCCACCACCCCCCCCCTCACCCACTTCTTCTTCTACCTCTTCTCTGTCTGTTCCCCCTTTTGCTCTCTTCTTCTTTCCCCGTCGTCTTTTTTTGTCTTCTCTTCTCTCTCTTTTGTCCCTCCCTGTCATTGTTTTTTTCTGTCCCCGTCTCTCTGTTCCCCTTTCCCTGTCTTTCTTTCCCCGGGCGTCTGTCCCCTTTTTGTTGTTCCCTCCCTGTTTTTTTCTCTCTTTCTTCTTCTCTCTGTCTGTCCCCCCTCTCTTCTCTCTCTCCCCGTTCGTTTTTCTGGGTTTTTCTCTCTTCCCCCTCACCCCAAACCCTTTCCCCGTCTGTCCCTATCCTTGTTTCTGTTTGGTCGGGCATCTCTTGACAACTTCTGACCTTTCGTAGACACTGTGGTTCACGGCCCACCCCCCCTCAGTCCCCTCCCCCTTTTGTTGTCTGTTGTTGGTTTTTTCTGTGTCTTCTTTCTGTTCTCCCCCCCTCCCCTTCCCTCCCCCGGGCTTACACAACCACACACACACCACACACACCACACCACACACACACAACCACACCACACCACCACCAAAAACCATGCCTTCCTTCCTGACCCCTTTTTGCACCCCCCTCACCTCCATCACCCTCTCTCTCTCTGTCTCTCTCTCTCTCTCCCTCCACAAACACAAAGCCTGGTGGTTTGACAGCTTCTGTCATTGTTGGCTGAGAGAGAGAGAGAGTGAGAGAGAGAGAAGAGGAGGAGACAGGCAGCGCAGACGACACCCCCAAATTCGCATACTTGCAACACATCATAATTTCTTTTTCCTTTTTATCCCATCAATTTAAAACTTATAGGAAAGGATGTTAAAAAAAAAACAAACACACACACACACACAGGGGGGACAGAGAAACAGAGACGGACTCAGAGAGACAGAGAGAGAGAGACAGAGAGAGAGAGAGAAAGATATAAAGAGAGAGATGTAGACAGACAGAGAGGCAGAGAAACAGACAGACACAGAGACAGAGAGAGAGAGGGAGAGAGAGAGGGAGAGACAGAGACAGAGGAGGGGAGAGAGACAGAGACAGAGAGCGAGAAAAGGGAAAGGAAAAAGGGTCATGTGTGCCCCAATTGCACGAGCAAAAACCTGGCTGCATGGCGTGTTTGATGAGCCCATTTTTCCCCGCAAAATGATTGTTTTGACTCTGCCCCCTCCCCCCCCCCCCCCCCCCCCCCCCCCCCCCCCCCAACCCCCCCACCCCCCTTTTCCTCCCCCACCTGATGTCTAGGGGTGCCATTGTCGTTGTTGGTCCGGATTTTGTCTCAACACGGGGGCTCCCCCCTGGGAGGGGGGATCCCCTAGGTGTGATGCGCCCTCAGAACCCCAAAAAACCCCTTTGTCCGAAAATCACTGTGCCAAAAAACAGCGCCCTGTGTGTGTGATGTGGCCGCCCCTAAACATCACCACCCCCAAACTAAAAACCACCCCAACACCTTAACGAACCGATACTAAAGAGCAAAAGAGAGAGAGGAGAGAGAAAAGGGGGGGGGGGGGTTTGGGAAAAAAGGGGGAGGGGAGAGGAAAAAAAGAGAGAGTGTGTGGTGTGGGTGGGGGGTGGGGGGGGGGGTTTGGGGGCTGGGAAACGAGAGAGTGAAAACAAGAGGGGGGGGGGAATTTGCCGGGGGGTTAGAGGGGAAGAGAGGGAGGGGAAAAGAGGGGGAGGGAGGGGGGGAGAAGAGAAGGGGGAGAGGGGTAGAGAGGGGGAGGGAGAGGGGAAGGGAGAGGGGGTGGGAGGGGGGGGGAAAAAGGGGAGGAGAGGGGGAGAAGAAGGGGGGAGAGAGGGGTTGAGGGGGGAGGGAGAGGGGGGGGGGGGGGGGGGAAGGGGGGAAAGGGGGAGGAGAGGGGGAGAGAGAGAGGGGGGGGGAGAGAGGGGGGGGAAAAGGAAGGAGAAGAAAAGGAAGAGGGGGGGGAAAAAAAGAAGTAAAAAGGGAGGGAGGGGGGGGGGGGAAGGGGAGGGGGGGGGAAGGGGGGGGGGGGGAAGGAAAAAGAGGTTTAAAAGGGAAGGGTTTTTGGGGAGAAAAGGGAGAAGGGAAAAGAGGATAGAAGGAGGGGAAGGAGTAAAAAGGGTTTTTTTGAAAGTTTTTTAAGGGGAAAATAGAGAAAAAGGGGGGAAAATTATGGAAGGGGTTTTTAAAAAAGAAAAAAAAATTAAAAAAAAAAAATTAAAAAGGTAAAAAAAAAACAATGTAAAAAAAAAAAAAAAAAAAAAAAAAAAAAAAAAAACAAAAAATGTAGTGTTAAAGAAAAAAAAGTAAAGAAATAAGAAAAAGAAAAGGTAAAAAAAAAAAAAAAAAAGAAAAGATTAAGAAAAAAAAGTAAAGGGATAAAAGAAAAAGAAGGTAAAAAAAAAAAATGAAAATGATTAAAGAATTTAAAAAAACCCTAAAGAAAAAAGAAAAGAGGGAAAGTTAGAAAAAAGGGAAGGGAAAGAAAAAGTAAAAAAGGTAAATGGGGAAAAAATAAAAAATTTAAATAAAATTTTTTGAGGGGGGGAAAGAGAAAAAGGGTTTTAATTTTTAAAGGGGAAAAAAAAAAATTTTTAGGGGGGGGGAGGGGGGGGAGAAAGGGGAAGAAAAGGAGGGGAATTTAAAAAGAAGAAAAAAAAATAAGAGAGAGACCAAAAAAGTTTTAAAAGGGGGAGGGGGGAAAAAAAGAAGGGGGGGAAAAAAAGAAAAGATAGCAGAAGAGAAGTTAAAAAGGGGAAAAAGAAGGGGAGAGAAGTTAAAAAAGAAAAGAAGAGGAGAGAATTTAAAAAAGAAAAGAACGCCCGAAGACAACAACAAACAAACAAAACAAACAAAACAACAACAAACAACAACAACATTCAATGCATAAATGATTACAAGAAATTCACATTATATACGTACAACGTTACTCAATACAGCAAACAGATTATTTCAACGTGTAACAACAACAACAACATACAATGCATAAATGATTACAAGAAATTCACATTATATACGTACAACGTTACTCAATACAGCAAACAGACTGTTTCAACGTGTAGCAACAACAACAACAACATACAATGCATAAATGATTACAAGAAATTCACATTATACACGTACAACGTTACTCAATACAGCAAACAGATTGTTTCAACGTGTAACAACAACAACAACATACAATGCATAAATGATTACAAGAAATTCACATTATACACGTACAACGTTACTCAATACAGCAAACAGATTATTTCAACGTGTAACAACAACAACAACAACATACAATGCATAAATGATTACAAGAAATTCACATTATATACGTACAACGTTACTCAATACAGCAAACAGATTGTCTGAACGAGTGTCACATCACGTTAAAACCAGTCCACCATCCAATCACATGAAATGCATCACTGTTGACATTTACACCATTCCACCAAACATTGAATCATCAAGCATTTTTATGGAGGGTGACAATGCAGAAAAACTGGCGTTTGATGTTTCAACAGTGCACTAAAAATCACCACCTTTCAGTTCTTTTAGGGGGGAGGGGTGGTGATGAAAGGTCTCACAGACTTTTATGTATTGGACAGTTATTAAGCAACTCAAATAAAATGAATAAGCCAGATAGAGACCATGTTTAAGCCACACAGTTCAAATCGGATTGGACAGTTAAAGACCACGTTCACCAACACAGTTCAAAATGAATCAGCCAGATAGAGACCATGTTCACCAACACAGTTCAAAATGACTCAGCCAGATAGAGACCATGTTCACCAACACAGTTCAAAATGACTGAGCCAGATACAGACCACGTTCACCAACACAGTTCAAAATGACTCAGCCAGATACAGACCATGTTCACCAACACAGTTCAAAATGACTCAGCCAGATAGAGACCATGTTCACCAACACAGTTCAAAATGACTCAGCCAGATAGAGACCACGTTCACCAACACAGTTAACTCTCTCCATACGAACGGCGAAAGAGACGACAATAACAGCGTTTCACCCCAATTACCATCATCAAAATATTGCAAGTGGAAGGCTCTTATACTGAAGAGATGAATGTTGACAAAGAATACCACAAAGAATACGACGGAAGCTAAAGGTTGGGTCATTCAGACACCCACTGGACATCCGAGGGGTCTGTGTAGAGGAGAAGAGAGGACTGGCCGTACTGAGTGAGTTAACCTTAAAAATTCAGAAGAAACAAAAACAACAAAGACCATTCCCATCCCCCTACCATCCCCCCCCCTTCCCCATCCCATAAAAGAACCAAGCGACTGCTGCACCTGAACACTGGCTCACAGTGGAAGAAAACTGTCTGTCTGTCTGTCTCTGTCCCTCTTTCTGTCTGTCTGTCTGTCTCTGTCCTCTTTCTGTCTGTCTGTCTGTCTCTGTCCCTCTTTCTGTCTGTCTGTCTGTCTCTGTCCTCTTTCTGTCTGTCTGTCTGTCTCTGTCCCTCTTTCTGTCTGTCTGTCTGTCTCTGTCCTCTTTCTGTCTGTCTGTCTGTCTGTGTCCTCTTTCTGTCTGTCTGTCTGTCTGTGTCCCTCTTTCTGTCTGTCTGTCTGTCTGTGTCCTCTTTCTGTCTGTCTGTCTGTCTGTCTCTGTCCTCTTTCTGTCTGTCTGTCTGTCTGTCTGTCTCTGTCCTCTTTCTGTCTGTCTGTCTGTCTCTGTCCCTCTTTCTGTCTGTCTGTCTGTCTCTGTCCTCTTTCTGTCTGTCTGTCTGTCTGTCTCTGTCCTCTTTCTGTCTGTCTGTCTGTCTCTGTCCTCTTTCTGTCTGTCTGTCTGTCTCTGTCTTTCTGTCTGTCTGTCTGTCTCTGTCCTCTTTCTGTCTGTCTGTCTCTGTCCCTCTTTCTGTCTGTCTGTCTCTGTCCTCTTTCTGTCTGTCTGTCTGTCTGTGTCCCTCTTTCTGTCTGTCTGTCTGTCTCTGTCCTCTTTCTGTCTGTCTGTCTCTGTCCCTCTTTCTGTCTGTCTGTCTGTCTCTGTCCTCTTTCTGTCTGTCTGTCTGTCTCTGTCCCTCTTTCTGTCTGTCTGTCTGTCTGTCTGTCTCCTTCCTCTCTCTCCCTCTCCCTCTCTCTCTTTCTCCTTTGTCTTTTAAACAACACCTCTGAGCTGAAACCCAACTCTGTGTTTTCCTTCCGCCGCACCACTTTCACCCCCCCCCCCCTTTGCCCCCATCCTCTCCCTCCCCTCGCCCCCCCCCCCACCCCCACCCCCCATAGCCTCCCCCTCCCATGGTCCATCTGTCTTTCCTGACGTGATGCTGCCAATGAAAACACTCGTCATTACACAACGCTTGTACATCATAGTACGTGTGTGCTTATTTATTCTATTCCATTTTGTTTTTATTTTAATTTATTTTATGTGTGTGTGTGTGTGTGTGTGTGTGTGTGTGTGTGTGTGTGTGTTTGAGTCCTTCAAGATGATGGCCTAAAGAAATCATCATCATCATCATTACCGCCACTGTCATAATTATCATCAACGTCGTTGTCGATGTCGTCTTCATCATCATCATCATCTTGTTGTTGTTGTTCTTCTTTTTCGTCATCGTCGTCGTCGTTTTCTTCTTCATAGTCATTCATAATAAATCAACATAAATCAGGAAAAAAGAAAAAAAAAATCAGACAGCCGCAAATACTTGATAATTATCATGATCAGCACGGTCACGGAGAGGACATTAACACAATGAAGAAAACAAAACACGGTCACTAACAAACAAACGTCAAACTCAAACAAACAACACCGATCACCACATGGTCCCCTTTAACCCTTTCACTGCCAAACTCGCATTTTATGCAACAGCTAGGTAGAGGACCCATGTCACTGGAGGGTGACCTGATCATGGGTCTGTTATCCATGAACCGACTGCTCTTAATGTTCGGTGGTAGGAAAAGTCATATTTTCTATACATCACAGGGGAGGAATCCCCAGCTGTACATAGACACCATATTAACTGTGTGTTATAGCACAAGGGAATTTTGCACTGTGAACTGACTGGCGGTGAAAGGGTTAAAGTCTCCCTGCCCTAAATACACACATCCAGGAACAGACAGCAGCGTGCCTCCTCCCCCCCTCCCCTCACCCCCTCCACCTCCTTGTGGGTCACAGGCACCACTACACCCACACTACACAATACACAGACACCAGTACACCCACACTACACAGGCAACAGTACACCCACACTACACAGGCACCAGTACACCCCACACTACACAGCACCCACATACACCCTCACACTACACAGCACCAGTACAACCACCACACGTACACCAACACCAGTTACAACAACCACACTACACACAAGACATCCAGTACACCCACACTACACCCACCACTACACACCAGTACACCCAATACACACCAACCCCCATACACAGACACCAGTACACCCACACTACACAGACACCAGTACACCCACACCACAACAGACCCCACACTACAGATACACCCACACTACACAGGACACCAGTACACCCAACTACACAACCGTCACACTACACAGACACCAGTACACCCACACCACACAGACACCAGTACACCCAAACTACACCCACACTACACAG
>NC_134908.1:21911003-21913503 GCF_041734735.1 Babylonia areolata
AGAGGACAGAGACAGACAGACAGAAAGAGGACAGAGACAGACAGACAGACAGACAGAAAGAGGACAGAGACACAGAGACAGACAGAAAGAGGGACAGATACAGTGCAGGAACCAGGTAACTTGGTGTCAGCCCCAAACAGGTTTTTCAACAAACACAACAGGACCAAGCGGCTGTCCCTGGTTAACTCAGCCAGTGGATGACTGACAGACCTGCTGGCCGTGTCGCCTCTCATCTTTCTGTCGTCGGCCTTCACTTCAGAAACAAGGCAGAAACAGGGCAGATACAGGGCAGAAACAGGGCAGAAACAGGGCAGAAACAAGGCAGAGACATAGCAGAAACAAGACAGAAACAGACCAGAAACAAGGCAGGAACAGGGCAGAAACAGGGCAGATACAGGGCAGAAACAGGGCAGAAACAAGGCAGAAAAAGAGCAAAAACAAGGCAGAAACAGAGCAGAAACGGGGCAGAAACAAGGCAGAAACAGAGCAGAAACAAGAGCAGAAACAAGGCAGGAACAGGGCAGAAACAGACCAGAAACAAGGCAGAAACAAATAAAGAAGGCAGAAACAAGGCAGAAACAGAGCATAAACGGAGCAGAAACAAGGCAGAAACAAATAAAGAAGGCAGAAACAAGGCAGAAACAGAGCAGAAACAGACCAGAAACAAGGCAGAAACAAATAAAGAAGGCAGAAACAAGGCAGAAACAGAGCAGAAACAGAGCAGAAACAAGGCAGAAACAGAGCAGAAACAAATCAGAAACAGGGCAGAAACAGAGCAGAAACAGACCAGAAACAAGGCAGGAACAGAGCAGAAACAAGGCAGCAACAGAGCAGAAACAAGGCAGCAACAGAGCAGAAACAAGGCAGAAACAGAGCAGAAACAAGAGCAGAAACAGAGCAGAAACAGAGCAGAAACAAGAGCAGAAACAGAGCAGAAACAAGGCAGAAACAGAGCAGAAACAGAGCAGAAACAAGGCAGAAACAGAGCAGAAACAGAGCAGAAACAAGAGCAGAAACAGAGCAGAAACAAGGCAGAAACAGAGCAGAAACAAGGCAGAAACAAGGCAGGAACAGAGCAGAAACAAGGCAGAAACAGAGCAGAAACAAGGCAGAAACAGAGCAGAAACAGGGCAGAAACAGGGCAGAAACAGAGCAGAAACGAGGCAGAAACAGAGCAGAAACAAGGCAGAAACAGAGCAGAAACAAGGCAGAAACAGAGCAGAAACGAGGCAGAAACAGAGCAGAAACAAGAGTAGAAACAAGGCAGAAACAAATAAAGGCAGAAACAAGACAGCAGCAGAGCAGAAACGAGGCAGAAACAGAGCAGAAACAAATAAGAAACAAGGCAGGAACAGAGCAGAATCAAGGCAGAAATAAGTCAGAAACAGGGCAGAAACAGGACAGAAACATGGCAGAAACAAGACAGAAACGAGGCAGAAACAAATAAGAAACAAGTCAGAAACAATGCAGAAAGAAGGCAGAAAGAAGGCAGAAACAAACCCTGTCTGCCGTTTCATTTCCACCGCTGGAGCTACTTCCAGTTTTCACCGAAACAATTGACACACGAAACAGCCGGTGGTTAAAGCGTTGAACTTTCAGGATGAGGTCATGGGTTCAAGTCTAGGTTGCGGCACTTGGAAGCCCGGAGGATGGAGACTTTTCCAAACAGACAGGTCAACAGATGTACAGACCTGTTGGTGCCTGAACCCCCGTCGTGTGTTTGGGCATGCAGAGGATCAATTACGCACGTTAAAGATCCTAAAATCCATGTCAGCGTTCGGAGGGTTTTGGAAACGCGGACTGACAAACACAGCACGCACCCCCCAAAAAACGGAGTATGGCTGCCTGTCTGGACATGTCTACCTTACGGAGGAACCTATGGTCAGGACAGGCTTTCTATGAAAATAAGTGTTCATCAGGTTTCCACTCTGTGTCATTGCCATCTCTGTTCTCTCTCTCCGCTGTCTGTCTGTCTGTCTGTCTGTCTCTCTCTCTCTGCCTCTCTCTCTGTCAGATCATTTTGAAAAAAAACCTTATCAGCAATAACAGAGACACGGCAACATTATGGCGTACATAGATAAACTTAGATATTACGTCGATGTTCCAACCAGAAAATTATTCTTTGAGGCACACTGTCTTTCTCATGTCAATTATGCATCTACAGTCTGGAGCAATGCCAGTCACAACCAGCTAAAAAAAAAAGAAAAAAGTTAACTCATTACACAGACGAGCAGCTAAACTTATTTTACCAGACCACTCCCTATCAACAGATGAAAAATTAAGAAAACTGGAAATATTACCACTATACAAGCAATTCGGCTACAATAAAATGGTCCTCATGTTCACAGTACACAAAAACATGTCACCACCGTACCTCAGTGACCTTGTTCAACGGGCATCAGAGCGTTACGATTCAGATAATTATATTCTGCCTCGTGTGCGCATCGATTTGTACAAATCTAGCTTTGCATTTTTTGGACCATCTGCTTGGAACTCTCTT
>NC_134908.1:21923503-21926003 GCF_041734735.1 Babylonia areolata
TCGATTTTCTTCCGAGCTTGTTGTTTTTCAAAGAAAAAGACAAACTGATTCAACGAAATCCATGGTGGTGTGTACACAGTCATCTTGCTTACATGTACTTCCCTGAAAGCCATTCTTTTACGAATTACACCAGTGACACTCCGTGACACCTGACACATCACACCCCATGACATCTGACCAATCACACCCCATGACATCTGACCAATCACACCCCATGACATCTGACCAATCACACCCCATGACATCTGACCAATCACACCCCATGACATCTGACACATCACACCCTATGACATCTGACACATCACACCCTATGACATCTGACCAATCACACCCCATGACATCTGACACATCACACCCATGACATCTGACACATCACACCCTATGACATCTGACCAATCACACCCCATGACATCTGACCAATCACACCCCATGACATCTGACACATCACACCCTATGACATCTGACCAATCACACCCTATGACATCTGACCAGTCACACCCCATGACATCTGACCAGTCACACCCCATGACATCTGACCAATCACACCCCATGACATCTGACACATCACACCCCATGACATCTGACCAATCACACCCCATGACATCTGACCAATCACACCCCATGACATCTGACCAATCACACCCCATGACATATGACTAATGGCTGAAGCCAGTGCTGACAGATGTGCACCAATGACACTCCATGACATCTGATCAGTGGAATGATGCAGTGCAAGGTGGAAGGGGTGGGGGGGAGTGTGGTGAGGGGTGAGGGGTGTGTGTGTGTGTGGGGGGGGGGGGCGGACAGTAACACAGGAGTGGTGGAAAGGGGGGGGGGGAGTGTGGTGAGGGGTGGGTGAGGGGGGTGGACAGTAACACAGGACAGGAGTGGTGGAAAGGGGGGGGGGTGGTGGTGAGGGGTGAGGGGTGGGGGTGGGGAGACAGTAACACAGGACAGGAGTGGTGGAAAGGGGGGGGGGGTGGGGGGAGTGTGGTGGTGAGGGCTGGGGGGGGGACAGTAACACAGAACAGGAGTGGTGGAAAGGGGGGGAAGGGAGGGGAGTGTGGTGGTCAGGGCTGAGAAAAAATGGCCCTCTCAGCACAGGGCCAGAAGAAGGGGTGAAGGTGAGGGGGGGGCGCGGGGGGGGGGGGGGGTGAAGGGTGGGGGTGGGGGGTGAGGGGGGGGGGGGCAGCTTCCTGGCCTCCTAACAAAGCCGTAATGAGCACAGCGGTTGGCACGAGCCAAGCAAGGGCAAGGGAACTGCCAGACCAGACTTCGGGACACCGGCCAGCAGGCATCACACGGTGTCCCTGGATAAAATGGCTCCGCCTCCGCCTTTTGTGCCCCTAGGGAAAATTCATTGCTTCTGAATATACCACAGAGCCGTAACAAGATTCAAAGGCCTGGATAAAACCATCCTCGGTGGAACTGTTGAGGGAGGTAGAAAGAGGGAAAGACCGAAAAATGCGGCAGACTGACGTCATTGCAGAATGGACAGGAAAACATTACATCACTGCAGAATGGAAAACATGACATCACTGCAGAATGGACAGGAAAACATGACATCATTGCAGAATGGAGAGGGAAACATGACATCACTGCAGAATGGAAAACATGACATCATTGCAGAATGGACAGGAAAACATGACATCATTGCAGAATGGACAGAAAAACATGACATCATTGCAGAATGGACAGGAAAACATGACATCATTGCAGAATGGAGAGGGAAACATGACATCATTGCAGAATGGACAGGGAAACATGACATCATTGCAGAATGGACAGGAAAACATGACATCATTGCAGAATGGACAGAAAAACATGACAACATTGCAGAATGGACAGGAAAACATGACATCATTGCAGAATGGACAGGAAAACATGACATCATTGCAGAATGGACAGGAAAACATGACATCATTGCAGAATGGAGAGGGAAACATGACAACATTGCAGAATGGAGAGGGAAACACGACAACATTGCACAATGGACAGAAAAACATGACATCATTGCAGAATGGACAGGGAAAACATGACAACATTGCACAATGTACAGGATTACCATCCTCAGGGACCCAGAAACTACATAAACTCCAGACTGAAAAAAAAAAAAAAAACGTTTATGTATACCTGCATTCCTTGTCTCTGCTCTGTGCTGTAGACATGGTCTTCAGCATTAAAACATTGACGTGTTTCTCTCTCTCTGTCTGTCTGTTTCCTTTGGGAATGGGCTTTTGCCTCACACAATAAACCATTCTCTCTCTCTCCCTCTCTCTCTCTCGTCTGTGTTTCTCCATTCCCGCTGGTTCTTTCTATCTTTTATTCATATTTGTTCCCCTCTTCTGTACGACCTTCCTTCAAACTTGGTTGCGCTTTCTGTTATAATAATAAAAAAAGAAAAAAGAAAAGAAAAAGAAGGCAAACTGTTTGAAGCTGTATTAACTCACTCAGTACGGCCAGTCCTCTCTTCTCCTCTACACAGACCCCTCGGATGTCC
>NC_134908.1:21928503-21931003 GCF_041734735.1 Babylonia areolata
ATTGCTTTTTGTGACTGTTAATGTGGAGAAGCTGATGATTGAACGTCATTTTAACACCCCTTGCACACACACACCAAATTCTTCTATTTCGAAACAATAAACAGTCTTGACCTATTTCAGTCCATGTCAGAAATTAATGTAAACAGAAAATGGCTGACCACGCGAAGAAATTGCTTCTGCTGACGTCAAACGCATAAATTTACGTCACCGCTTCGTTACGTCATTTCCATACGGCTCGGCGATATTTGCTGTTGCTGTCATTTGTCATTTCTTCTTCTTCACTAATATTTGAACAGAATGAACATGCCACAAGACACATCTTTCCAGAATCCGTCTCGATCCAAAACGAATTTCTCCACAGAAACATGGACAACACAGCGACAGTTGTTCATGTTTGACGCACGTTACAGAGCCGTTTTTCAGTTGCAGATTTCCATAATGGAGCAACGATTGATTTCCGGACAGCCTGTCAAACGTGTTCCGTGTTTAATCAGTGTTGGGTTTGTTGGAGTGTGTTTGTCGTGTGTGACTAGTTGTGATTGGAAAGATGCTGCAAATGATGGGTTGGGAGATGAGGGCAATTCTTTCCTACTCTTTCTGTCTGTCTGTCTGTCTGTCTCTCACTCCCTCCCTCTCTCTCCCTCTCTCTCTCTCCCGCACGAAAATTTTCTTTCTCTTTTTTATTTTTTTATTTTTAAATATGTATGCACAATTTGTAATGGACATAGATTTGCGAGGACGGATTGAAAGAGTTGGCCATGCCAAAAAATAAAATAAAATAAAATCCTTGAATAAGAACGTTTTGAGTTCAGACAGACGGAGACACAGAGAGAGAGAGGCAGAGAGAGAGAGAGAGAGGCAGCAGAGAGACAGACAGGCAGACACGGAGAGAAAGACAGAGAGAGAGAGACAGAGAGAGCCTGTCAGACTGATGCATACACACACACACACACACACACACACACGCGAGCGCGCGCGCGCGCACTCACTCACACACTCACACACACGCACGCACTCACACACACACGCACTCACACACACTGCAGACAGTTCAGGTTGACAAGAGACATGACGTGTGGCCGTCTCTGAAGCGGAATAAACCGTAGTCTCTGCAGTCTTGGGGAGGGGGGGGGGGGGCGCGGGGGGGGGGGGGGGGGGGGGGGGGGGGTGTCTGTGTCTCTGCTTCTATCTCTGTCCCCCCCCCCCCCCTCCCGGAATCTGTCTCTCTACGAGCTGTTGTGTTGTGTTGAAAAGTGATGCATACGTGTGTTCGTGCTGTGTGTGTGTGTGTGTGAAAGCGTACGTGTGTAGGGGTGGGGTGGTGTGTAGGGGGAGGCGAAGCGGGTAGGAGGGGTCGGGGGGATGGGGGTGGGGTGGGGGAGGGAGAGAGCGAGCGATCGAGCAAGCGAGAGAGAGACAGACGGAGACAGACTGAGACAGAAACGGAGACAGATACAGAAAGACCGGCGGACAAACAAAGCACACACACAAGCGCATGGATATGAATATCTGCTGTAGCAAGTTATCTTAATAAATAAAATTGGGGAAAAAAAAGAAGAAAAAAAAAGAGTGAGGTCGTATGCGTAATACACAGAGACTGACGCACCGTTCTGTCTGTACGGAACACGTCATTCTACGTCATCTGTCTGAGCTTTCTTCTCTTCCTCTCGTCTTAGTTACTGTGGAGAAACCCGCTCAGTGAAGCGTTATGACATGTCATGTTGAAAGAAATGTTCCAACATAAATGACCGACTGAAGAAAGACTTTGGCAGAACAAACCGTGCTTACGAACATATAACGAATAAATATGCAAACTGGACAGATGATTAGCTAAACAATCAAATACATAAATATATTAATTGTATGGAAAACTCTTGACCATAAAGGTATAATACGATGAACACATCCATGAGTTAGATAGATAAATGAATAAATAGATACATACATAGATAAATAAATAACCCAGTTTATTGTAGAAATCTATCTGATGAATAAAAACTATCCGTAAATGGATAGATAAATAAATAACCCAGTTTATCGTAGAAACCTGTCTGATGAATAAAAACTATCCGTAAATAGATAGATAAATAGTTAGATAGATAAATTACCCAGTCTATCGTTGAAACCTATGTGATGTATGTTTACATGAAAGGGTGAAAAGTGATTATTCCATGAAGTAAATGATATAAACAGATATCTACTACTACTACTACTACTACTACTACTACTGTGCAAGGTACTACTATTACTACTGCTGCTATTACTACTGCTGCCACTACTAATACTGCTAGTCAATATAGATAAATAAATAAATGATTTAATGAATAAATGAATTAAAGTTGACCAAAAATAATAATAAAATAAAATAAAATAAATATATAAACGAATAAGCAAGCAAACAAACCAAAAACCAAATACATAAATAACTGAATGAATAGATAAAGAATAAACAAACAGATAAATCAATCAATAAATAAACAAATAAACAAATGAAAACGAC
>NC_134908.1:21938503-21951003 GCF_041734735.1 Babylonia areolata
AAAGTTTTTGAATCTTGAATCTTGAATCTCTCTCCCTCCCTCACTCCCTCTCTGTCTCCCTCCCTCTGTCTCTCTGTCTCTGTCCATCTCTCTTTCTGTGTTCCCCATCTGTGTGTGTGTGTGTGTTTGTCTATGTGTGTGTGTGTGTGTGTGTGTGTGTGTGTTTGTCTGTGTGTGTGTGTGTGTGTGTGTCTTTGTCTGTGTGTGTGTGTGTGTGTGTGTGTGTCTTTGTGTGTGTGTGTGTGTGTCTTTGTGTGTGTGTGTGTGTGTGTGTGTGTGTGTGTGTGTGTTTGTCTCTGTGTGTGTGTGTGTGTCTTTGTGTGTGTCTTTGTCTGTGTGTGTGTCTTTGTCTGTGTGTGTGTCTTTGTCTGTGTGTGTGTGTGTGTGTGTGTGTCAGTGTGTGTGTGTGTCTTTGTCTCTCTCTCTCTCTCTCTCTGTGTCTGTGTGTGTGTGTGTGTGTCTTTGTCTGTGTGTGTGTGTGTGTGTGTGTGTGTGTGTGTGTGTGTGTGTGTGTGTGTGATTATCTCTTGTCTTTCCAAGTGTTCCCCTCTCCAGCTATAGGGGTAATTAGCCGCGAGATGCTGTGTTACCGCTTCGCTACAGCCACAAGCAATTGTCTGGCTGTCTGTCTGTCTGTCCATCTATCCTTTTTTCTGTCTCTCTGTATATCTGTATAGATATAGAGAGATAGGCAGGGAGACTGATAAACACACAGACACAAGTAGTTATTATCTATATAGGAAAGGGTAAAAACTATTCTGTTCAAATATTCTGTTCCTACATCATTGTATTTGTATTTCTTTTTATCACAACAGATTTCTCTGTGTGAAATTCGGGCTGCTCTCCCCAGGGAGAGCGCGTCGCTACACTACAGCGCCACCCCTTTTTTTTCCTGCGTGTAGTTTTATTTGTTTTTCCTATCGAAGAGTATTTTTCTTCAGAATTTTGCCAGGAACAACTCTTTTGTTGTCGTGGGTTCTTTTACGTGCCGCTAAGTGCATGCTAGCACACGGGACCTCGGTTTATCGTCTCATCCGAATGACTAGCGCCCAGACCACCACTCAAGGTCTAGTGGAAGGGGGAGGGGGGGGGGAGAAAATATCTGCGGCTGAGCCATGATTCGAAACAGCGCGCTCAGATTCTCTCGCTTCCTATGCGGACGCGTTACCTCCTCTAGGCCATCACTCCACCTTAAGGGTGTAATTAGTGATTCCAAACCAGATCATGTCGCAGACAAACATGGTACGTGCAGGATCTGCAGTTTGTCTGAAGGGCATCTGGCCTGAGAAGACTGATGTCATCTATGTGAACGGAGTTTTCCTGGAGGAGCTTGAAGCAAGGTGGTAGAATGGTTCAGACGCTCATCTGCCAATTGCAGAGATTTCAGTTTCAGTTTCAGTAGCTCAAGGAGGCGTCATTGCGTTCGGACAAATCTATATACGCTACACCACATCTGCCAAGTAGATACCTGACCAGCAGCGTAACCCAACGCGCTTAGTCAGGCCTTGAGAAAAAAGAAGAAAAAAAAGGTGAATAAATAATAGATACATACATAAAAAAGTAACTACTACCATTACTAATAATATGTATAAGGCGCAAAAACGTGATGAAGTCAACTGTAAGTCTGGCCTTAAAACCCACCTCTTCCCAAAATAGCCTCCCTTGCCTGCCTCTTCCTTGTCTTCAGTTTCTACAGTTTTAGAGTTATACATGCGTGTGAACGACTGGTGTGAAAGCGCTTTGATTTGTCTCTGCACAAGATCCAGCGCTATATAAATACCATTATTATTATTATTATTATATTTATGCACTCAAGGCCTGACTAAGCGCGTTTGGTTATGCTGCTGTTCCAAGCATTTGTCTAGCAGATGTGGTGCAGCGTATATTATGGATTTAATTTGTCCGAACGCAGTGACGCCTTCTTGATAAACTGAAACTGAAACCTGGACGGGCCTGCAGTGGGAAGACGTTGGTTGTTGTTGGCCCACAAAGGGTGAAGGGTGGAGATTTTTACGATCTCCCAGGTCAACATATGTGCAGACCTGCAAGTGCCTGAACCCCCTTCGTGTGTATATGCAAGCAGAAGATCAAATACGCACGTTAAAGATCCCGTAATCCATGTCAGCGTTCGGTGGGTTATGGAAACAAGAACATACCCAGCATGCACACCCCCGAAAACGGAGTATGGCTGCCTACATGGCGGGGTAAAAACGGTCATACACGTAAAAGCCCACTCGTGTACATACGAGTGAACGTGGGAGTTGTAGCCCACGAACGAAGAAGAAGAAGAAGTTCGCCCACAAAACTGGCCTGAGGACCGTCCGTCCACACATGACGTCACAACAGACAGCAGAGAGGGTGGGGTGGGGTGTGGGGGGTTGGGGCGGTCGAGGGGGGGGGGGAGGGGGCGGGGGGGGCAGTGTGTGGTGTAGGTCAGGGTGTCAGCAGTACCAACAGCACAGCGAAGGGGCAGGGAGGGAAGGTGGGGGGGCGGGGAGAGGGGGGAGGAGGGTTCACAGACTGGAGTTCAGAGGGTCTCTTCGTTGGCGTGATGCCCATGGCGTTAGATCAGACAGTTTTTCCTGACATCAGGGCAGGACTGGGGTGTTCTGTTGTGCTTCCCCCCCAGAGGGAACTCCTGTGAGTCATGTCTGTACGTTGGATGTTGGCATAGCTCTGTCTGTCTGTCTATCTCTCTCTACCCTCCCCCCCCTTCCCCCCCAACGCCCCCCGCACCCCCTTACCTATCGCTCTCACCTTCTCGTTCACAGACACACACACACACACACAGAGGCAAAAAAACTACAAAGATGCAGACACACAGACGCACACACAGACATATACACAGGCACACATACGAGGTCACAGACCACAGTGAATGAGCTCTGTACAATCCATCCATGTCTACAGTCAGTACCTACATGTACACGCTGTGAATGACCTGGCAAACAGCTCTGTACAAACCATGTCTACAGTCAGTACCTACATGTACACGCTGTGAATGCCCTGACAAACAGCTCTGTACAATCCATGTCTACAATCAGTACCTACATGTACACGCTGTGAATGACCTGGCAAACAGCTCTGTACAAACCATGTCTACAGTCAGTACCTACATGTACACGCTGTGAATGACCTGACAAACAGCTCTGTACAAGCCATCCATGTCTACAGTCAGTACCTACATGTACACGCTGTGAATGACCTGACAAACAGCTCTGTACAAGCCATCCATGTCTACAATCAGTACCTACATGTACACGCTGTGAATGACCTGGCAAACAGCTCTGTACAATCCATCCATGTCTACAGTCAGTACCTACATGTACACGCTGTGAATGACCTGACAAACAGCTCTGTACAAGCCATCAATGTCTACAATCAGTACCTACATGTACACGCTGTGAATGACCTGACAAACAGCTCTGTACAATCCATCCATGTCTACAATCAGTACCTACATGTACACGCTGTGAATGACCTGGCAAACAGCTCTGTACAAGCCATCCATGTCTACAATCAGTACCTACATGTACACGCTGTGAATGACCTGACAAACAGCTCTGTACAATCCATGTCTACAATCAGTACCTACATGTACACACTGTGAATGACCTGACAAACAGCTCCATCCATGTCTACAGTCAGTACCTACATGTACACGCTGTGAATGACCTGACAAACAGCTCCATCCATGTCTACAGTCAGTACCTACATGTACACGCTGTGAATGACCTGACAAACAGCTCCATCCATGTCTACAGTCAGTACCTACATGTACACACTGTGAATGACCTGACAAACAGCTCCATCCATGTCTACAGTCAGTACCTACATGTACACGCTGTGAATGACCTGACAAACAGCTCCATCCATGTCTACAGTCAGTACCTACATGTACACGCTGTGAATGACCTGACAAACAGCTCCATCCATGTCTACAATCAGTACCTACATGTACACACTGTGAATGACCTGACAAACAGCTCTGTACAATCCATGTCTACAGTCAGTACCTACATGTACACGCTGTGAATGACCTGACAAACAGCTCTGTACAAGCCATGTCTACAATCAGTACCTACATGTACACGCTGTGAATGACCTGACAAACAGCTCTGTACAATCCATGTCTACAGTCAGTACCTACATGTACACACTGTGAATGACCTGACAAACAGCTCTGTACAAACCATCCATGTCTACAGTCAGTACCTACATGTACACACTGTGAATGACCTGACAAACAGCTCTGTACAATCCATGTCTACAATCAGTACCTACATGTACACACTGTGAATGACCTGACAAACAGCTCTGTACAAACCATCCATGTCTACAGTCAGTACCTACATGTACACACTGTGAATGACCTGACAAACAGCTCTGTACAAGCCATGTCTACAGTCAGTACCTACATGTACACGCTGTGAATGACCTGGCAAACAGCTCTGTACAAACCATGTCTACAATCAGTACCTACATGTACACGCTGTGAATGACCTGACAAACAGCTCTGTACAAGCCATCCATGTCTACAATCAGTACCTACATGTACACGCTGTGAATGACCTGGCAAACAGCTCTGTACAAACCATGTCTACAATCAGTACCTACATGTACACGCTGTGAATGACCTGACAAACAGCTCTGTACAAGCCATGTCTACAATCAGTACCTACATGTACACGCTGTGAATGACCTGACAAACAGCTCTGTACAATCCATCCATGTCTACAATCAGTACCTACATGTACACGCTGTGAATGACCTGACAAACAGCTCTGTACAAGCCATCCATGTCTACAATCAGTACCTACATGTACACACTGTGAATGACCTGACAAACAGCTCTGTACAATCCATCCATGTCTACAGTCAGTACCTACATGTACACGCTGTGAATGACCTGACAAACAGCTCTGTACAATCCATCCATGTCTACAATCAGTACCTACATGTACACGCTGTGAATGACCTGACAAACAGCTCTGTACGATCCATCCATGTCTACAATCAGTACCTACATGTACACGCTGTGAATGACCTGACAAACAGCTCTGTACGATCCATCCATGTCTACAATCAGTACCTACATGTACACGCTGTGAATGACCTGACAAACAGCTCTGTACAATCCATCCATGTCTACAGTCAGTACCTACATGTACACGCTGTGAATGACCTGACAAACAGCTCTGTACAATCCATCCATGTCTACAGTCAGTACCTACATGTACACGCTGTGAATGACCTGACAAACAGCTCTGTACAATCCATCAATGTCTACAGTCAGTACCTACATGTACACGCTGTGAATGACCTGACAAACAGCTCTGTACAAACCATCCATGTCTACAATCAGTACCTACATGTACACGCTGTGAATGACCTGACAAACAGCTCTGTACAATCCATGTCTACAATCAGTACCTACATGTACACGCTGTGAATGACCTGACAAACAGCTCTGTACAATCCATGTCTACAGTCAGTACCTACATGTACACGCTGTGAATGACCTGACAAACAGCTCTGTACAATCCATGTCTACAGTCAGTACCTACATGTACACACTGTGAATGACCTGACAAACAGCTCCATCCATGTCTACAGTCAGTACCTACATGTACACGCTGTGAATGACCTGACAAACAGCTCTGTACAATCCATCCATGTCTACAATCAGTACCTACATGTACACGCTGTGAATGACCTGGCAAACAGCTCTGTACAAACCATGTCTACAGTCAGTACCTACATGTACACACTGTGAATGACCTGACAAACAGCTCCATCCATGTCTACAGTCAGTACCTACATGTACACACTGTGAATGACCTGACAAACAGCTCTGTACAAACCATGTCTACAATCAGTACCTACATGTACACGCTGTGAATGACCTGGCAAACAGCTCCATCCATGTCTACAGTCAGTACCTACATGTACACGCTGTGAATGCCAGCGCACTGTCCCTGTCTTGTGATTTGATTTTCGCCACAGTGAAATAACTTCCATGCTATGCATCGGAGGAGTCGACATCAAACCAAATCAAATCAAATCAAATCAAATCGTGTTATTTCTAGGCCAGTACACCACAAAGATCCATCTGAGGGGCTGACAAAGAAGTTTTGCACGCATGCACACACACACACACACACACACACACACACACACACACACACACACACACACACACACACACACACACACACACACACACACACACACACACACACATCGAACGAGGAAGATATGCAAACATTCCCAGAGAAGAGAGGTTATGTGCTATATGTGAAGTTGTTGAAGATGAATTCCATTTCTTAGATACGTGTATCTTATTTCATAATTTGCGAAACCATCTAATCACAACTGTACAGCAGTATGATCATCAATCAAATGTGATCTCTAGAAAAATACAAAACAATATCCTAAAACCAAGTGATTTATTCACCTGCGATGACTGTCAAAAAAACACTTGCCAACTATGTATTTCAATGCATGCGTATTAGATGGCCGTTTATTTCTTTGTTCCTTTTGTACTTTGTTGTGTCTATTAATCCTTCGGGATTTTATGACAATAAATGAAGTCAAGTTAAGTCAAGTCAAGTCAAGTCAAGTCACACACACACACACACACACACACACACACACACACACACACACACACACACACACACACACTGAGAGAAGACAGAGAGAGACAGAGACACACACAGAGAGACAGAGACAGAGAGAGACACAGAGAGAGAGACAGAGACACAGAGAGAGAGGCACACAGAGAGAGACAGAGACGCAGAGAGAGAAAGACAGAGACAGAGAGAGAGAGAGACAGAGACAGAGAGACACAGAGAGAGAGACAGAGACACAGAGAGAGAGAGAGGCAGAGAGAGAGATACAGAGAGAGAGAGACAGAGACACACAGAGAGAGGCACAGAGAGAGAGAGAGACAGAGACGCAGAGAAAGACAGAGACAGAGAGAGACAGAGACACAGAGAGAGAGACAGAGACAGACAGACAGACAGACAGAAACCAATCATAATTATTCTGTGGCCGCAGTCACCCACGTCCCAGTCACCCAAGCATCCCCCTCTCCCCCCACCTCCCCCGAACATATATGATAGTCAGTCGTGTCCGACTATGACCATCAGAACAGCAGAGGAGGCAACTGCTGTTCCGACTATTTGGGCTAGAATTTGATTATAGTGGAGAGTGTCTTGCCCAAAGTTACATCCCCACTCTCTCGGCCAAGAGGTTTTTTTTTTAAATTTTTTTTTAGGACAGTCGGTGTTGGGATGGTTCCCAAAGGCCAACCAGCCCACAAGGCTGCAGCACTAAGAGCCAGTGCAATTTTGCCTCCTAGTTTGAGAGTCATGGTCCTTCACAAAAGACTAAGCTGTAAATGGTTTCTCATTGACTGGAGAATCCATTGATAATACTGCTGTTGGCCCAAATGTAAACTTATGTCAATCTGTGATATAAGCCGTGTTGGGTCCACCCACCTATAAGACACAAAAAACAACAAGAAAAAAACAACAAAAGAAAACCCGCCCCAAAGAGGCCAGGCAGTCAGGCAAAACGACCCCCCACAGTCACCCCCGCCTTTCCCCCCCTCCTCCCAGTCACCATCCCCTGCCCTGTCCTCCCCGTGCTGCGCGCGCACTAAACACCGGACATCCGGTATCTCCCTCACACTCCTCCCTGGGCCTGCGCGGCTAAGGTTTCCCCATAATCCCTGACCGCACTTCCGGGAAGTGACCTCCCCTGAATGAATGGCGGGTCACTTCCGCTGAGTTTGTGGCGGGGTCAGAGCTTTCAGTGAGGGTGGTAACTAATGGTAAGGGAGGGGGAGATAGAAAGAGGGGATTAGTGAAGCTTAGGGAGAGAGAGAGACAGACAGACAGACAGACAGACAGACAGACAGACAGACAATCTGGGAGCCAGAACTTCCAGGGCAGACAACTAAAGGCAGTAAATAAAGAGGGAGGGAGACAGAGAGAGTGGGGATTAGGGAAGCTGACAGAGGGAGAGAGACAGAGAGAGACAGAGAGAGGGGTGGGGGATAACAGACAAACAGAGAGACAGACATACAGACAGGTATACACACTGATGCCGAGAGAAAAAAAAAAGATTATGAGAAGGGGGTGGATGTGGTAGAGGGTGAGTGAAAGAATGAGAAAGAGGGGGGAAGTGAGTGACTGAGAGAGAGAGAGAGAGAGAGAGAGAGAGAGAGAGAGAGAGAGAACCAGAGACAGAGAGAGACACAGAGAGAGAGAGAGAGACACACAGAGAGAGAGACAGAGAGAGACACAGAGAGAGAGACAGAAAGAGAAAGAGACAGAGAGAGACAGAGAGAGAGAGAGAGACAGAGAGAGACAGAGACAGAGAGAGAAAGACAGAGAGAGAGACAGAGACAGAGAGAGAAAGACAGAGAGAGAGAGACAGAGAGAGAAAGACACACAGAGAGAGAGACAGAAAGAGAAAGAGAGAGACAGAGACAGAGTGAGAAAGAGAGAGAGAGAGACAGAGGGAGAGAGAGACAGAGACAGGAAGAGACACACAGAACTCAAAAACGTTTTTATTCAAGGATTAAAATTTTAGGCATAGCCTATTCTTCCAACCAGTCCTCGCTAATCTTTATTTATTTATTTTTTAAAATATTTTTTTATGATAGTCGTGTCCGACTATGACCATCAGAACAGCAGAGAGGCAACTGCTGTTCCGACTATTTGGGCAAGAATTTGATTATAGTGGAGAGTGTCTTGCCCAAGTTACACCCCCACTCTCTCGGCCAAGAGGGTTTTTTTGTTGTTGTTTTTAGGACAGTCGGCGTTGGGATGGTTCCCAAAGGCCAACAAGCCCCCCAAGGCTGCAGCACTAAGAGCCAGTGCAATTTTGCCTCCTAGTTTGAGAGTCATAGTCCTTCACAAAAGACTAAGCTGTAAACGGTTTCCCATTGACTGGAGAAACCATTGATAATACAGCTCTCACTTTGCTGTTGGCCCAAATGTAAAACTTATGTCAATCTGTGATATAAGCCGAGTGTTGATCTACATCCATTACAGATAGCACACACATAAACGATGGGGAAAGGTATTCATGCACAAGGACATACATAATAAAGACAAGACAAGACAAGACAAGACAAGACAAATTCTTTATTTCGAGGATAATAGATAAGCACTGGTGTGCTTTTTTACATCCAGTCCCCGCCCTGAATAGGGTCTACACTACACAATATTTAATAAAAATGAAAGCATGGTGTTAGTTGAGAGACATAACAGAGGAAAAAATATACATAAATCAAAACAAAACAAAACAACACACACACACACACACACACACACACACACACACACACACACACATGGCATACAGGCACTAGCATGGTGTTAGTAAAATGCATAGGAAAAAAAATGAACAAAATAAAAGAAACAAACACACATAAACATAATAAAGAAAAGAGAAAGACAGAGAGAGACACAGAGAAAGGAGGAGAGAGAGAGGGAGACAGAGAGAGAGGGACAGAGAGGGAGAAGGAGAGACAGAGACAGAGAGATGCATGTGTGTGTGTAGGAGATGTCTCACTATTCTCACCTAGCTCCAGATAAACACATTACCTGCAAACCAGCCTCTGCAATCGTGCCTAATTCTCCAATTTCCTTATCGTTATCAACATGCGGACCTAACTGCTCTCCAATACCATTATCTCTTTTCCTTGCTCCGCTTTAAAAGCCGCGTGATTTCTGCTTTGACGTAACATGTTCGTCATTCAACATTGACGTCACACTTTCTCTTTGTGCGTTCTTGTTTAGTGGTCTGCGAGAGAGTGTTGGAGGATTACTCAAACACACTCACGTACATGTACATTCTCTCTCTCTCTCTCTCTCTCTCTCTCTCTCCCCACCCCAACACACAAGCACACACGGACAGACAGACACACACACACACACAAATACACACACACAAAAAAACCCCGCAAAGCCGCCCCTCCCCCCCCCCACACACACACATACACGTTGTGTGCAAACTATGAACTATTTCCCCAATCACAGTTCATGCTGTGTGCACGTGCAATGACGTCTGACCCTGAACAGTTCACAGTGAGGATCGATACCATCTGTGTGTGTGTGTGTGTGTGTGCGTGTGCGTGTGTGCGTGTGTGTGTGTGTGTGCGTGTGTGTGTGTGTGTGTGTGTGTGTGTGTGTGTGTGTGTGTGTGTGCATGTGACAGGGAGAGAGAGAGAGAAAGAGAGAGAGAGAGAGGGGGGGGGGGAGGGGATGGTATTTTTAACATCAGCAGTGTTGCGTCCCCTCTCCAGTCTCACATAATCAACACAGAAACGAGAAATAAAATGCTCCCCTGGAAGGACAGCAGCCTTGTTACCAACAAGCACCACACACACACACACACACACACACCAGGTATATTTCCACTGCTCTGCTGCCTTTTCACTGGGGGGTGGGGGGTGGGGGGGGGCATTGTTCACCCACTCTTTCCCCACAGTTCCTCGCTTTCCCACAATTCCTCGCTTTCCCACAATCCCTCGCAATCCCTCGCTTTCCCACAGTCCCTCGCTTTCCCACAGTCCCTCGCTTTCCCATAGTCCCTTGCTTTCCCACAGTCCCTCGCTTTCCCACAGTCCCTCGCTTTCCCATAGTCCCTCGCTTTCCCGGAGTCCCTCACTTTCCCGGAGTCCCTCACTTTCCCATAGTCCCTCGCTTTCCCATAGTCCCTCGCTTTCCCGGAGTCCCTCACTTTCCCACAATCCCTCGCTTTCCCGCAGTCCCTCGCTTTCACACAGCCCCTCGCTTTCCCTCAATCCCTCGCTTTCCCACAATCCCCATCGCTTTCCCACAATCCCTCGCTTTCCCGCAATCCCTCGCTTTCCCACAATCCCTCGCTTTCCCACAGTCCCTCGCTTTCCCACAATCCCTCGCTTTCCCACAGTCCCTCGCTTTCCCACAGTTCCTCGCTTTCCCACAATCCCTTGCTTTCCCAGTCCCTCGCTTTCCCACAGCTTTCCCGCAATCCCTCGCTTTCCCGCAATCCCTCGCTTTCCCACAGTCCCTCGCTTTCCCACAATCCCTCGCTTTCCCACAGTCCCTCGCTTTCCCACAATCCCTCTTTCCCACAGTCCCTCGCTTTCCCACAATCCCTCACTTTCCCACAACCCCTCGTTACTGTAACTGATGTAGATTAGCAAGGACAGGTTGGAAGAATGGGCCATGCCTAAAATCTTAACCCTTGAATAAAAAAAAGTTCTGAGTTCTGAGTTCACTCTACACTCCCCCCCCCCCTCTCTCTCTCTCGCTGGCTTCCTCCCTCTTCCCCCCCCCCTCTCTCTCCCTCCCTCCTCTCTCCCCCTCCCCCCACCTCTCCTGTGTATGACCAGTTAGCTAATATGCAAATGGTCCATTAGCCGATCACTTTTCACACGTGTGTGTGTGTGTGTGTGTGTGTGTGTGTGTGTGTGTGTGTGTACGTGCGTGTGTGTGCGTGTGGGTGCTTGCGTGTGTGTGTGTGTGTGTGTGTGTGTGTGTGTGTGTGTGTGTATCGATCTCCCTGTGTTTGGATTCTAACTGATCCACCATTGGCAGTGCAGTGCGTGCTGGCTTGTGTTTTGTGTCTCTGCGTTATTATTATTATGTTGTTTGGGTTTTTTTGTTTGTTTTTTATTCGATAGCTTTTCTTTGTTCTGGACTGGGTGGAGAGGAAAGTCCGCTCTGGTGTTTATTAATTTGAATTTGCATACCGTCCCTTGAGCAAAATTGCGTGTCCCCCCCCCCCCCCCCCCCCCCCCCCCCCCCCCCCCCCGCCTCACACACACACGCACATACAGGCATGCACACTTGAGAGAGAGAGAGAGAGAGAGAGAGAGAGAGAGTTTTAATATCTCTCCTTTGTTTTCGCATTTCCCCGTCCAAGGTTTTAGGGTTTTATTTCATCGTCGGTTGTCAAGATTCATGTTGTGTCCATTTCCTGTGATGTCACAACAAAGTGACGTCAGTAAATCATTGGATTGGAGTATATCTGTCTGTCTTTCTCTCTCTGTCTCTCTCTCTCTCTGTCTGTGTGTGTGTGTGTGTGTGTGTGTGTGTGTGTGTGTGTGTGTGTGTGTGTGTGTGTGTTTCTCTCCCCCCCTCCCCCCCTCTCTCTCTCTATTATTATTATTATTTATTTTATTTTATTATTATTATTATTATTATTTGTTATTTTTACTGTATTTATTTTATTTTATTTATTTTATTGTTAGTTATTTTTATTTTATATTTTATTTTATCTATTCATTTTTTTTTTTTTTTCTCAAGGCCTGACTAAGCGCGTTGGGTTACGCTGCGGGTCAGGCATCTGCTTGGCAGATGTGGTGTAGTGTATATGGATTTGACCGAACGCAGTGACGCCTCCTTGAGCTACTGAAACTGAAACTGATACTCTCTCTCTCTTTGTCTCGCCCCCCCCCCCCCCCCTCTCTATCCTCCCCTCTCTCTCTTTCT
>NC_134908.1:21956003-21971003 GCF_041734735.1 Babylonia areolata
CCCGCACCCCTCCTACTCTTTCTCTCTCTGCCCTACCCCCCACCCTCGCCCCCCTCCTACTCTCTCTCTCTGCCCTACCCCCCCACCCCGCACCCCTCCTACTCTCTCTCTCTCTGTCCTACCCCCCCCACCCCCGCATCCCTCCTACTCTCTCTCTCTCTGTCCTACCCCCCCCCCCCCCCGCACCCCTCCTACTCTCTCTCTCTCTGTCCTACCCCCCCCACCCCCGCACCCCTCCTATCTCTCTCTCTCTGTCCTACCCCCCCACCCCCGCACCCCTCCTACTCTCTCTCTCTCTGCCCTACCCCCCACCCCCGCACCCCTCCTACTCTTTCTCTCTCTGCCCTACCCCCCACCCTCGCCCCCCTCCTACTCTCTCTCTCTGCCCTACCCCCCCACCCCGCACCCCTCCTACTCTCTCTCTCTCTGTCCTACCCCCCCACCCCCGCATCCCTCCTACTCTCTCTCTCTCTGTCCTACCCCCCCCCCCCCGCACCCCTCCTACTCTCTCTCTCTCTCTGTCCTACCCCCCCACCCCTCCTACTCTCTCTCTCTCTGTGACCTGCCCCACCCTCGCCCCCCTCCTACTCTCTCTCTCTGTGACCTGCCCCACCCTCGCCCCCCTCCTACTCTCTCTCTCTGCGACCTGCCCCACCCTCGTACCCCTCCTACTCTCTCTCTCTGTACCCTGCCCCACCCTCGCCCCCCTCCTACTCTCTCTCTCTCTCTCTGCCCACCCCTCACCCCCCTCCTACTCTCTCTCTCTCTGTGACCTGCCCCACCCTTATACCACTCCTACTCTCTCTCTCTCTGTGACCTGCCCCACCCCCACCCCCCTCCTACTCTCTCTCTCTCTGTACCCTGCCCCACCCCCACGCCCCTCCTACTCTCTCTCTCTGTGACCTGCCCCACCCCCACCCCCCTCCTACTCTCTCTCTCTCTGTGACCTGCCCCACCCCCACCCCCCTCCTACTCTCTCTCTCTGTGACCTGCCCCACCCCCACGCCCCTCCTACTCTCTCTCTCTGTGACCTGCCCCACCCCCACCCCCCTCCTACTCTCTCTCTCTCTGTGACCTGCCCCACCCTCATACCACTCCTACTCTCTCTCTCTCTGTGACCTGCCCCACCCTCATACCACTCCTACTCTCTCTCTCTCTCTGTGACCTGCCCCACCCTCATACCACTCCTACTCTCTCTCTCTGTGACCTGCCCCACCCCCACCCCCCTCCTACTCTCTCTCTCTCTGTGACCTGCCCCACCCTCATACCACTCCTACTCTCTCTCTCTCTCTGACCTGCCCCACCCCCAGCCCCCTCCTACTCTCTCTCTCTGTGACCTGCCCCACCCCCACCCCCCTCCTACTCTCTCTCTCTCTGTGACCTGCCCCACCCTCGCCCCCCTCCTACTCTCTCTCTCTCTGTGACCTGTCCCACCCTCGTACCACTCCTACTCTCTCTCTCTCTGTACCCTGCCCCACCCTCGCCCCCCTCCTACTCTCTCTCTCTCTGTACCCTGTCCCACCCTCGCCCCCCTCCTACTCTCTCTCTCTCTGTGACCTGTCCCACCCTCGTACCACTCCTACTCTCTCTCTCTCTGTGACCTGTCCCACCCTCGCCCCCCTCCTACTCTCTCTCTCTCTGTGACCGGCCCCACCCTCGTACCCCTCCTACTCTCTCTCTCTCTCTCTGCCCACCCCTCACCCCCCACCCCCCTCCTACTCTCTCTCTGCCCTGCCCCCCTACCCTGCTCGTCCCCCTCCCTGACTGCCCGTCCTATCGAGCGACCGAGATCTGTTGCCCCTCGCAACACTTCTTCATACCCCCCCCCCTCATCCCCCCCCCTCCCTCCCTGCCGTCCTTACAGACAACACTGCCTGCTGTCCTTCACTGTCACCTTTCATCTATAGCCACCGTTATCATCGTCGTCGTCGCTATTATCATCATCATCGTCGTCGTCGTCGTCGTCAACAGGGAGGATGAGAACCACTGTGTGTGAATACTAGAGAGACCTTGTTCCAGTTCTTTTTGTCTTTTATCGTCTTTTAGGAGTGTGTGTATGTGTGTGTGTGTGTGTGTGTGTGACGTCATACCTAAATTGACGTCATTGGCGTACGAGACGGAGAGTGTGGGCAGGGGTGACGTCATTCATAGACTGACGTCATTGGCAGGGAGCACAGTGTGAGAGCGTGGACATTTTTTTTTTTTTTTTTAAGTTTCAATTTCAGTTTTTCAAGGAGGTGTTAGTGCTTTCGGACAAATCCATATACGCTACACCACATCTGCTAGGCAAATGCCTGTCCAGCAGCGTAACCAGACACGCTTAGTCAGGCCTGGAGTGCATGCATATGTATTAGTTTACCTATCAGAGTGGATTTCTTCTACAGAACTTTGCCAGAGGACAGCACTCTCGTTGCCATGGGTTCTTTTTCAGTGCGCAAAGTGCGTACTGCACACCAGGGACGTGGGTTTATCGTCTCATCTGAAAGACAGCTAGGCAACCCTCACTTGATTTTCCAAGTCAAACTTAGGAGAAAGGGCGAGAGCGGGATTCGAACCCAGACCCTCAAGGACTCTGTGTATTTGGCAGACGAGCGTCTTGACCGTTCTGCCACCTTCTGTTTTAACTCTCTCCATACGAACGGCGAAAGGAACGACGTTAACAGCGTTTCACGCCAATTACCATCATCAAAATATTGCAAGCGGAAGGCTCTTATACTGAAGAGGTGAATGTTGACAAAGAATACCGCAATTCTGACGACGGAAGCTAAAGGTTGGGTCATTCAGACACCCACTGGGCATCCGAGGGGTCTGTGTAGAGGAGAAGAGAGGACTGGCCGTACTGAGTGAGCTAAACTGAAACAGACTGTGGACAGGGGGCAGTAATGGCAGGACACCATGGCCTTCACACACACACACACACACACACACACACACTCTGCTCCCCGTCCCCCCCCCCTTGCCCCTTCCACCCCCCCCCCCCCCCCCCACACACACACACCCCACAGCCACACATGGTAAAATTCCCACGCTATGCCCGGTGGCCACCACCCCCCCACCCCCACCCCCCCAAAGTGAGGGACAGTAATCCCCTCCCCAACACACACACCCCACCCCCTTCCGCCCCCTCCCCCCCTTCATCATCCTTGTGGGGATCGATCCCAGCTTCAAACCCTGCCCTACAGTGTGGCCCTGTACACAGGTCAGGTCATCATCTGCACGAGACAACAGACAATACTCACTGCACGAGACAACAGACAACAGACAGTGCTCACTGCACGAGACAACAGACAACAGACAGTACTCACTGCACGAGACAACAGACAGTGCTCACTGCACGAGACAACAGACAGTACTCACTGCACGAGACAACAGACAGTACTCACTGCACGAGATAACAGACAGTGCTCACTGCACGAGACAACAGACAGTGCTCACTGCACGAGACAACAGACAACAGACAGTGCTCACTGCACGAGACAACAGACAGTGCTCACTGCACGAGACAACAGACAACAGATAGTACTCACTGCACGAGACAACAGACAGAGCTCACTGCACGAGACAACAGGCAGTACTCACTGCACGAGACAACAGACAACAGACAGTACTCACTGCACGAGACAACAGACAGTACTCACTACACGAGACAACAGACAGTACTCACTGCACGAGACAACAGACAACAGGCAGTACTCACTGCACGAGACAACAGACAGTACTCACTGCACGAGACAACAGACAGTGCTCACTGCACGAGACAACAGACAACAGACAGTGCTCACTGCACGAGACAACAGACAGTACTCACTGCACGAGACAACAGGCAGTACTCACTACACGAGACAACAGGCAGTACTCACTGCACGAGACAACAGACAGTGCTCACTGCACGAGACAACAGACAGTACTCACTGCACGAGACAACAGACAGTGCTCACTGCACGAGACAACAGACAGTGCTCACTGCACGAGACAACAGACAGTACTCACTGCACGAGACAACAGACAACAGACAGTGCTCACTGCACGAGACAACAGACAACAGACAGTACTCACTGCACGAGACAACAGACAACAGACAGTACTCACTGCACGAGACAACAGACAGTACTCACTGCACGAGACAACAGACAACAGACAGTGCTCACTGCACGAGACAACAGACAGTACTCACTGCACGAGACAACAGACAACAGACAGTGCTCACTGCACGAGACAACAGACAACAGACAGTACTCACTGCACGAGACAACAGACAGTGCTCACTGCACGAGACAACAGACAGTACTCACTGCACGAGACAACAGACAGTACTCACTACACGAGACAACAGACAGTACTCACTGCACGAGACAACAGACAGTACTCACTGCACGAGACAACAGACAACAGACAGTGCTCACTGCACGAGACAACAGACAACAGACAGTACTCACTGCACGAGACAACAGACAGTGCTCACTGCACGAGACAACAGACAGTACTCACTGCACGAGACAACAGACAGTACTCACTGCACGAGATAACAGACAGTGCTCACTGCACGAGACAACAGACAACAGACAGTACTCACTGCACGAGACAACAGACAACAGACAGTGCTCACTGCACGAGACAACAGACAGTACTCACTGCACGAGACAACAGACAGTACCCACTGCACGAGACAACAGACAGTGCTCACTGCACGAGACAACAGACAGTACTCACTGCACGAGACAACAGACAACAGACAGAGCTCACTGCACGAGACAACAGACAACAGACAGTACTCACTGCACGAGACAACAGACAGTACTCACTACACGAGACAACAGACAGTGCTCACTGCACGAGACAACAGACAACAGACAGTGCTCACTGCACGAGACAACAGACAACAGATAGTACTCACTACACGAGACAACAGACAGTGCTCACTGCACGAGACAACAGACAGTACTCACTGCACGAGACAACAGACAACAGACAGTACTCACTGCACGAGACAACAGACAGTACTCACTGCACGAGACAACAGACAGTACTCACTGCACGAGACAACAGACAACAGGCAGTACTCACTGCACGAGACAACAGACAGTACTCACTGCACGAGACAACAGACAGTGCTCACTGCACGAGACAACAGACAACAGACAGTGCTCACTGCACGAGACAACAGACAACAGATAGTACTCACTACACGAGACAACAGACAGTGCTCACTGCACGAGACAACAGACAGTACTCACTGCACGAGACAACAGACAACAGACAGTACTCACTGCACGAGACAACAGACAGTACTCACTGCACGAGACAACAGACAGTACTCACTGCACGAGACAACAGACAGTGCTCACTGCACGAGACAACAGACAGTGCTCACTGCACGAGACAACAGACAACAGACAGTGCTCACTGCACGAGACAACAGACAGTACTCACTGCACGAGACAACAGACAGTGCTCACTGCACGAGACAACAGACAACAGACAGTGCTCACTGCACGAGACAACAGACAGTACTCACTGCACGAGACAACAGGCAGTACTCACTACACGAGACAACAGGCAGTACTCACTGCACGAGACAACAGACAGTGCTCACTGCACGAGACAACAGACAACAGACAGTGCTCACTGCACGAGACAACAGACAGTACTCACTGCACGAGACAACAGGCAGTACTCACTACACGAGACAACAGGCAGTACTCACTGCACGAGACAACAGACAGTACTCACTGCACGAGACAACAGACAGTGCTCACTGCACGAGACAACAGACAGTACTCACTGCACGAGACAACAGACAACAGACAGTGCTCACTGCACGAGACAACAGACAACAGACAGTACTCACTGCACGAGACAACAGACAACAGACAGTACTCACTGCACGAGACAACAGACAGTACTCACTGCACGAGACAACAGACAACAGACAGTGCTCACTGCACGAGACAACAGACAGTACTCACTGCACGAGACAACAGACAACAGACAGTGCTCACTGCACGAGACAACAGACAACAGACAGTACTCACTGCACGAGACAACAGACAGTGCTCACTGCACGAGACAACAGACAGTACTCACTGCACGAGACAACAGACAGTACTCACTGCACGAGACAACAGACAGTACTCACTACACGAGACAACAGGCAGTACTCACTGCACGAGACAACAGACAACAGACAGTGCTCACTGCACGAGACAACAGACAACAGACAGTACTCACTGCACGAGACAACAGACAGTACTCACTGCACGAGACAACAGACAGTACTCACTGCACGAGACAACAGACAGTACTCACTGCACGAGACAACAGACAACAGACAGTGCTCACTGCACGAGACAACAGACAACAGACAGTACTCACTGCACGAGACAACAGACAGTGCTCACTGCACGAGACAACAGACAGTACTCACTGCACGAGACAACAGACAGTACTCACTGCACGAGATAACAGACAGTGCTCACTGCACGAGACAACAGACAACAGACAGTACTCACTGCACGAGACAACAGACAACAGACAGTGCTCACTGCACGAGACAACAGACAGTACTCACTGCACGAGACAACAGACAGTACCCACTGCACGAGACAACAGACAGTGCTCACTGCACGAGACAACAGACAGTACTCACTGCACGAGACAACAGACAACAGACAGAGCTCACTGCACGAGACAACAGACAACAGACAGTACTCACTGCACGAGACAACAGACAGTACTCACTACACGAGACAACAGACAGTGCTCACTGCACGAGACAACAGACAACAGACAGTGCTCACTGCACGAGACAACAGACAACAGATAGTACTCACTACACGAGACAACAGACAGTGCTCACTGCACGAGACAACAGACAGTACTCACTGCACGAGACAACAGACAACAGACAGTACTCACTGCACGAGACAACAGACAGTACTCACTGCACGAGACAACAGACAGTACTCACTGCACGAGACAACAGACAACAGACAGTACTCACTGCACGAGACAACAGACAACAGACAGTACTCACTACACGAGACAACAGACAGTACGAGACAACAGACAGTACTCACCGCACGTGCAGACAGTTCCTTCACACCCACCCCCTTCACCCCCTTTACCCCCCCCCACCCCCCCACCCCCCACCCCTTCCTTCTTTCAACCAGCGCCCTGCTCCACCACCCCTCGGCTCCCATCGTCGTCATTTCGTCACTATCAACGTCATCGTCACCGTCACTATCATAATCATCATCGTCACCGTCACCAACACCACAACCACCACCATTATCATCATCATCATCATCATCATCTCCATCCTCGTCATCGTCATCATCACCATCATCGTCATCATCATCACCATCATCATCACCATCATCATCACCACCATCCTCGTCATCATCATCATCATCATCGTCATCATCATCATCATCGTCGTCATCATCATCATCTTTACTGTTGTCAAATCTGTCCTCATCCATTGTCACTCATTTTGAACCACACTGCTGTTGCTGCTGCTGCTGATACCTGATGGCTCAGAGATGGAGAGAGAGAGAGAGAGACAGAGAGAGAGAGAGAGGGGTGGGGGTGGGGGTATAAGGGGCTCGGGGAGACAGAGACAGAGATAGACAGCATTGTTAATTACTGAAAGTAAAGATAAACAAACCGCTCGTGTTTCTCTCTCTGTGTCGTGTTGACCAGTCTTCAAAACAAAGAAAAAAAAAGAAGATTAAACTAGAACAAAGTAAAAAGCAGAATGAGATGGAAATGAGAAAGCAGGAAGCGGGAGAAAGCATACTGGTGATGAGACAGACAAGACAGTTTCAGTTTTCAGTATCAGTAGCTCAAGGAGGCGTCACTGCGTTCGGACAAATCCATATACGCTACACCACATCTGCCAAGCAGATGCCTGACCAGCAGCGTAACCCAACGCGCTTAGTCAGGCCTAGAAAAAAAAAGAAAAAAAAAAGAAAGAAAAAAAAGATAAATAAATAAATAAAATAAATAAATTTAAAAAACAACAGTGACAGACAGACACGGAAAAGACAAAGCAGATGGACAGACAGACAGACGGACAGACTGAGACGCGAGCCAACATAGACAGTCGCAGGCAGGCACACAGACAAACCGTAAGACAGACAGACAGGCAGGCAGGCAGACAAACCGACAGACAGGCAAACAGACAGGCAGACAGGCAGACATACAGACAAGCAAACAGACAGACAGACAGACGGACAGACAGGCAGGCAGACAGACAGACAAACCGACAGACGGGCAGACAGACAGGCAAACAGACAGAGAGACAGACAGATAGATGGACGGACGGACACGACGCAGACGTATGGCCACACATGCTGACTGAAGCATCGTCACGCCGAGTGGCTGTGGGAACCACGTGTGTCGTGTGTGTGTGAAGATGGTCGTATTGTCCGGGAGGGAGGTTGGGGTGGGTGGTCGGTGGGGGGTTATTGATTTCTTCCCCCCACCCCCTCTCTCTCTCCATCCCCTTCAGGGCGAGAGGTGGGGGTGGAGGTCTGAACACACTCGTCACCGTCACGTCCCTCACTGCCTGCTGTGTCTATGGCCTTCCGTCAGCGTCAAACGAGAGAGAAACAACACCAGGGTGTAGCGGTGTGTGTGTGTGAGGGGTGTGTGTGTTGGGGGGGGGGGGGTGTTGAGGGGGGGGGGGGGGCGTGGGGAAGAAGAGACAAAGGGAGAGAGACAGACAGACAGACAGACATACAGATAGACTGACAAACAGATAGACAGAGACAGACAGATAACACTACGGGCTGGGGAACAGCTCGTGACGTCCAATCGATATAATCAACCCGCTCTGTTTCCTCTGACACGGACACACACACAGAGACACACAAATACAGACACAGACACACACACACACACACACACAAATACAGACACAGACACAGACACACACACACACACACACACACACACACACACACACACACACACAGACACACACACAAATACAGACACAGATACAGACACACACACACACACACACACACACACACACACACACACACACAGACACACACACACACACACACACAGACACACACACACACACACACACACACACACACACAGACACACACACACACACACACACACACAGACACACACACACACACACACACACACAGACACACACACACACACACAGACACACACACACACACACACACACACACACACACACACACACACACACACACACACAGACACACACACACACACAGACACACACACACACACACACACACACAGACACACACACACACACACACACACACACACACACAGAGACAGAAAGAAAGAGCCACACAAACAGCAACACAGACAGATTAAATCAGACAGACAGACAGATAGAGCAGACAGGCAGACTTGACACAAACACTGAACCCCCCGTGCCCTTCTTCAACACACTCCCCCCCACCCCCCAACCCCCCCACACACACACATACACGCGCGCACGCACACCCACTCCACCCCCCCATACACACACCACACATATAGAGATACACACATACACACACACGCACACACATACACACACGCACACACACACTCACACACACACCAGCATACACGTACACACGCACGCACACACAGAGACAGTGAGAGAAGCAGAGGGACACACACACACACACCCTTCCCCAATACCCCCACCCACCCACCCAGATTCACACACACACACACACACACACACACACAGATTCACACATACACACAACACAACACAACACAACACACTGACCAATGGTGGTGATGACGGTGAGGGCGAAGTAGAAAGCCCCGGCAAACTTCCACTGGGTGCCAGCCTTGTACGGAACCAGCTTGATCATGTTCCGACGCAGCTCCTCGAAGTCCTCGTCACTAATGTTGTAGCGGCCCCTCAGCTCTCGTTCATTCTCCATCAGAACCTTGAAGTTCTCGGTCTCGAACTCGGACTCCAGGGCATCGAAGACTGCGGCCCCAACGAGCAGGTAGGTGAAGGTACACACTATTAGGGACAGAGTCCTCACGTTCTGCTTCTTCATATCTCTGGCGCAGGCATGGGGGAGGCTGTGAGTGGGGGTGTGGGGGGGTTGGGGGTGGGAGGGGAGTGGTGGAGAGAAGGTAAAGGTGTGTGTGTGTGTGGGGGTGGTGGCTGTTGGGTGGTGGGGTGGTGGTGCTAGGGTCGGGTCAAGGTTTGTGTGACCTATGAGCGTTTTTTTTTGGGTTTTTTTTTTGCGCTTAAGGTCAAGTTTTTATTTTAATTTTATTTTATTTTATTTTATTTTTTAAAAGTTTTTGTTTGTTTCTTTCCCTTCCCTCTGTTGGCGAGGTCAAGGTTAGTGAGGACAGAGTTCTGTCCCTCTGTTGGCGAGGTCAAGGTCAGTGAGGACAGAGTTCTGTCCCTCTGTTGGCGAGGTCAAGGTCAGTGAGGACAGAGTTCTGTCCCTCTGTCGGCGAGGTCAAGGTCAGTGAGGACAGAGTTCTGTCCCTCTGTCGGCGAGGTCAAGGTCAGTGAGGACAGAGTTCTGTCCCTCGTTTGCAGACCCTTGGTTGTTACCAACCTCCCCTGGAGGCGTCCTGAATCGACAGGAAGTGATGTCACAAGGCCCGGACGGAAGCGGAAACAGACTGACGCCAGCCAATCGGGGGGGGGCAGGGAACAGGCGGCAAATGACGACGGTCGCACGTGACGCTGCTCCAAAAACTTTTTGAGGGCAGAAGTTGAAGAGGAAGGTGGAGGAAGGGGATGCGGGTCGGGGAAGAGAATTATCGAACGCTGCGCTTTCACTTCTGCCCCTGGGGAGCGAGTCTGGCTCTGTGTGTGTGTGTGTGTGGAGAGGGGTGGTGGGGGCGGGGGCGGGGAGTGGGGGATGAGGAGAGGTTGAGGAAGGGTGAGGGGGGGGGGGGCTGGAGACTCCCCGCCGCCGATTTGTCACAAGGGTCTCTCTCCGGCAATGCTGCACGTGCTGTCCCTCCTGGAGACGTCTCGGGGCGGCTGACACGGGCGGTGACTTCCGGAGTCCTAAGTACCGACCTGAAGCCCGCCTGGCAGCGTGTTCTGAAGGCTCGCTGACTTCCTGAACCTTGTTTCACACTGACTGCTGGTGTTCTGAAGGCTTGTTCTGACCTCCTGAACCTTGTTTCACACTGACTGCTGGTGTTCTGAAGGCTTCCTGAAACTTGTTTCACACTGACTGCTGGCGTTCTGAAGGCTTGTTCTGACCTCCTGAACCTTGTTTCACACTGACTGAACCTTGTTTCACACTGACTGCTGGTGTTCTGAAGGCTTGTTCTGACCTCCTGAACCTTGTTTCACACTGACTGCTGGCGTTCTGAAGGCTTGTTCTGACCTCCTGAACCTTGTTTCACACTGACTGAACCTTGTTTCACACTGACTGCTGGTGTTCTGAAGGCTTGCTGACCTCCTGAACCTTGTTTCACACTGACTGAACCTTGTTTCACACTGACTGAACCTTGTTTCACACTGACTGAACCTTGTTTCACACTGACTGCTGGCGTTCTGAAGGCTTGCTGACCTCCTGAGTGCAAATATCAAAGTGAAAGTGTCTTCACGCTCATTTCTTGCGCCCAGAAGTTTTTTCTTACTTCCTGAGTGTGCATATCAAAGTGAAACTGACCCGACAGTCAGTCTGTAGGATCAGTTATTGCTAACGAATTGTTCCTCCTCTCTGATAATGGGACAGAGATTAAAAAGTGCTGCAGTCTACCTGAGAGTGGGGGTGTGAACTGAAACTGACCTCAGAGTCACCTCATGTATTTTAAGGATTGCTAACTTTCCGAGTGCTGCTCTCAGCTAAACGTGGCATCTCAGGCAGTTCACCTGAAAGAAGAGTTGCTAAATTTCAGAGTGCACACCTGAAATAAAAGTGACCTCTCACACAGTTTATGTGTCAGAAGAGTTGATAGGTTTAAGAGTGCACACCTGAACTGACTGTGTCCTGAGAGTAAATTCCTGGGTTCTGTTATTGCTGGTGGAGCGTTGCTCTTGGCTGGGCTGCTGTGGACAGCTGCCAGTTTCCTGGTGTCAAAATGACGTCACACTGGTCTCACCAGTTTCCTGGTGTCAAAATGACGTCACACTGGTCTCACCAGTTTCCTGGTGTCAAAATGACGTCACACTGGTCTCACAAATCGATCCATCGATCAGTTAATGTCATGTTCACTGTCACTTTAAGACGTTTTTGTTTCACAAGTTTGGGTGACAAGGGGTGGGGTGGGGTGGGGGGGGGGGAGTAAATACGTTTTAAACCCCGTTTTTTTTCAGCAGTATTTATGTATGCAACGAAAGGAATTTGTGCATATAGTTCTTCAAAACCAGAGTTTGGAGAGTGCTTTGGAGAACTGACAAACAGAACAGATAGACTGTTTGGCCAACACAGGCCTGGCCTTCTCAGCACTAAGCGGTAGAGAACGGTGATCACAAAACCTGGACTAAGCAGCTGAGATTGCAATCAATGAGACGGCATTTACTGCTCCTGCACACGTATTTTTGTCAATCCATAATTCATGGCTGTCATAGAGAAAGACTTGGGAGGTGGCAGTGACTCCCCCGTCAAAAAGATCCACCAGGGCATTCTTTGCACCCGGTAACTTCCAGTCATGTGGAGTGCATTTTTATTCCTCTCTCCTGTGCTCACTGGGTACTGTTTATATCACACCAACAGTGTTTCTGGCTACCGGTGAGCGACTCTGGGTCTTAAAAGTGTCTGATATATTGACCGACCCAGTCCGATGATTTTACGCCGCGCAGTGTTTAATGAATCAATAGAGACCACTGGTTTCACGGCGCACTGCAGGCAGGGACTGAGGGGGCGCTGCAAAGCGTTGCTATGGTAACACCATGGTCAAACCATACTGCACACACCTGATCACTTTCCCTGGCAACATGACTCGTGTTGGCAGACAGGGTTCTCCGCACACCTTCCCCACCCCCCACCAGTCAGGCAGCCGTCTGCACAGTTTGCCTGTCAATCATACAGATATCCGCCCAGTTTGCCTGTCAATCATACAGTTATCCGCCCAGTTTGCCTATCAATCATACAGTTATCTGCCCAGTTTGCCTGTCAATCATACAGTTATCTGCCCAGTTTGCCTGTCAATCATACAGTTATCTAACCCAGTTTGCCTGTCAATCATACAGTGACCTGCCCATTTCCCCATTAACAACACACTTACCTATATACCTCTCTCATCAACCATGCAGTTACCTGCACATCTTTCTTGACAACCATACAGTTTAGCTGCAGATTTCCCTTGTCAATCATACAGTTACCTTCACACCTGTCACGTCACCCGCACAACTACCGCCACATTTGCCCACCAGCCCAGCAGTCATGCACGCGCACTGTGTCCACTCCAGCTGATTAATCAAATCACGCTGTCAGCTTTCTGGTCTGGTTTGTGAGTGAAGCCAAAACTCCCCTTCTCCTTCCTCTCACATACAACGCTGTGAACAGAAACAAGTTGTCGAGGGCTTGCCCCTCACGCCCCTCAAATCCACGTTATGAGGAGAGCGGTGCGCGCTTCTCGTTGACAAGCTCGATGTTTTTACACGCGAGCCGCCATGTTTTTTGGCCGTCTTTTTACCGGAAAGCTACCAGATGCTGCTGGCCCATTGCCGTGTGAAGCGGTCTGCTGGCTTTGAACTTGGTTGGAGTTTATCTCTCCTCTCTCGCTCTCTCTCTCTCTCTCTCTCTCACTCCCTGCTGCACACAACACAACACTGCTGCACGTGCAGCTGTTGCACTGGGGAAAGCTGTACACTGATGGTAGTGGGGGTTTGGGGGGGGGGGGGGGGGGGGGGGGGGGGGGGATATTATTGCTGTAAATGTGGTGGTGGTGGTGGTGGAGAAGGTGTGGCGGTGTCAGTTGCAGATCCCTCTATATCGGCGACAGATGACGACAGGGTCACTGGGTGGAGAGAGAGAGAAGGGGGGGAGGGGGGGAGGGGGGGAGGGAGGTGAGAGGGGGGGGGGTGGGGGGTGGAGGGGTACAGCAGTTAACGACAGCTTGTCCACTGCAGGTCCATGGACATTGGTGTTGTTGTTGTTGTTGTTGTTGATGTTGATGTTGATGTTGATGATGGTGTTGCTGCTGCTGTTGTTGTTATTGCTACCACTGCTGTTGGTTGTTACTGCTGCTGCTGCTGATGTTGTTGTTGGTGGTGGTGGACGTGGTGGTGGTGGTGGTGGACGTGGTGGTGGTGGTGGACGTGGTGGTGGTGGTGTCAGGAGTGGTGGTGGCTCTGACGTGACCCTCTCATCCACCACTTACCCCCCCCTGCTGGGTGGGGATTGTCTTTCCTTGGGCACAGCTGTTGGTGACAGCAAAGCCGGGCCCCCACAGGCCCCTGTACAATGGACAGCTCTGGCGACAGCTCTGACGACAGCTCAGCCGACAGCTGTGGGCCATCCGACTAATTGGCTTTCTGATTGTGGCCGCTGTTAGCCCGGGGATCACAGGACTGGTCACTGTATATATATATATTTTTTTTTTTCGTGGTTTCAGTAGCTCAGTTTCTTCAGCAGCTCAAACAAACATGGCGCAGAGGCCTGTCGTGTGTGGTTTATACTGTGCAGACAGAGGTATGGAGAGGGGGGCGGGCGGGGGAAGGGGCTGGGGCTTGCTGGGGGGTGGGAGGTTGGAGGGGCTGGGGGTCACAAGGAGGTGCGGAGAATTGTTGTGTTCCTGTCCCCGCTGGGTTGACAAGAGATCCTGCGAAGGACTCTGCTCTGCGGTCAGGTTGCTGGTGAACACAGGGATGGATCCGCTAAACAAGAAGAAAAAAACCCTGACAGCTTTGTAATAAAACAGAAAAAAAAGAAGTTCACAGCACAGCAGTCTCAATGACACACAAGAGATCGCGAACTGTCCACTTTAAATGATCTCTAATTGCAATTTCAGTTTCACAGGTGTGTGGGATTTTATATATCTGGTAAGGCAAGCTTGAAGTAT
>NC_134908.1:21976003-21983503 GCF_041734735.1 Babylonia areolata
GATGTGTTGTGTGGAGGAGTGATGTGATGTGTTGTGTGGAGGAGTGATGTGTTGTGTGGAGGAGTGATGTGTTGTGTTGTGTGGAGGAGTGATGTGATGTGTTGTGTGGAGGAGTGATGTGTTGTGTGGAGGAGTGATGTGATGTGATGTGTGGAGGAGTGATGTGTTGTGTGGAGGAGTGATGTGATGTGTGGAGGAGTGATGTGTTGTGTGGAGGAGTGATGTGTTGTGTGGAGGAGTGATGTGATGTGTTGTGTGGAGGAGTGATGTGTTGTGTTGTGTGGAGGAGTGATGTGTTGTGTGGAGGAGTGATGTGATGTGTTGTGTGGAGGAGTGATGTGATGTGTTGTGTGGAGGAGTGATGTGTTGTGTGGAGGAGTGATGTGTTGTCTTGTGTGGAGGAGTGATGTGATGTGTGGAGGAGTGATGTGTTGTCTTGTGTGGAGGAGTGATGTGATGTGTGGAGGAGTGATGTGTTGTGTTGTGTGGAGGAGTGAAGTGTTGTGTGGAGGAGTGATGTGATGTGATGTGTGGAGGAGTGATGTGATGTGATGTGTGGAGGAGTGATGTGTTGTGTGGAGGAGTGATGTGTTGTGTTGTGTGGAGGAGTGATGTGTTGTGTGGAGGAGTGATGTGTTGTGTGGAGGAGTGATGTGATGTGTGGAGGAGTGATGTGTTGTGTGGAGGAGTGATGTGTGGAGGAGTGATGTGTTGTGTGGAGGAGTGATGTGATGTGTGGAGGAGTGATGTGTAGTGTGGAGGAGTGATGTGATGTGATGTGTGGAGGAGTGATGTGTAGTGTGGAGGAGTGATGTGTTGTGTGGAGGAGTGATGTGTTGTGTTGTGTGGAGGAGTGATGTGATGTGTGGAGGAGTGATGTGATGTGTGGAGAAGTGATGTGATGTGTGGAGGAGTGATGTGTTGTGTGGAAGAGTGATGTGTTGTGTGGAGGAGTGATGTGTAGTGTGGAGGAGGGTGCACTGTTTCAGTGATGTGTTGTGTGCATCAAACATACACTGGACAGATTTCAGGGCTGACACAATAGTGTGCATCAAACATACACTGCACACGTCAATGCTGATCAATATGGTGGGTGTTATTTGGTTGTATGTGTACGTGTGCATGATGTATGTGTGAAGGGGGAAGTAATGCTCATCATTATGGTGAGTATCATTTGCTGTCTGGATGTGTGTGTGTGTGTGTGTGTGTGTGTGTGTGTGTGTGTGTGTGTGTGAATGGTGACGTATCTGGGACAATAACCATACACCAACAATGCTTGATTATTAAATTTTTATTTAGAATCAAATTACAACGAGAGCAGCTCAGCTCATTTCCTGGAGGAACTACATGCTGGTCAGAGGGACATCTATCAAGTGTTTTTCAGACACACAGAATTTCACGTGCTGGTCAGAGGGACATCTATCAAGTGTTTTTCAGACACACAGAATTTCACGTGCTGGTCAGAGGGACATCTATCAAGTGTTTTTCAGACACACAGAATTTCATGTGTTGGTCAGAGGGACAGCTATCAAGTGTGTTTCAGACACACAGAATTTCACGTGCTGGTCAGATTGACAACTATCAAGTGTTTCAGACACACAGAATTTCACGTGCTGGTCAGATTGACAGCTATCAAGTGTGTTTCAGACACACAGAATTTCACGTGCTGGTTAGAGGGACAACTATCAAATGTGTTTCAGACACACAGAATTTCACGTGCTGGTCAGAGGGACAACTATCAAATGTGTTTCAGACACACAGAATTTCACGTGCTGGTCAGATTGACAGCTATCAAGTGTGTTTCAGACACACAGAATTTCACGTGCTGGTCAGAGCGACAACTATCTAGTGTGTTTCAGACACACATCATTTCACGTGTTGGTCAGAGCGAAAACTATCTAGTGTGTTTCAGACACACATCATTTCACGTGTTGGTCAGAGCGAAAACTATCTAGTGTGTTTCAGACACACATCATTTCACGTGTTGGTCAGAGCGAAAACTATCTAGTGTGTTTCAGACACACATCATTTCACGTGTTGGTCAGAGCGAAAACTATCTAGTGTGTTTCAGACACACATCATTTCACGTGCTGGTCAGATTGACAGCTATCAAGTGTGTTTCAGACACACATCATTTCACGTGCTGGTTAGAGGGACAACTATCTAGTGTGTTTCAGACACAGAATTTCACGTGCTGGTCAGAGCGACAACTATCAATTTTTTTTTCAGACACACAGAATTTCACGTGCTGGTCAGAAGGACAGCTATCAAGTGTGTTTCAGACACACAGCATTTCTTGATTCCCGTGTCTGCAGTGGATGGAAGTAAATCAGATTTGTCGAGATATGATGACATGACACAATCAAGGAAATCAGATTTTTTTTTTCGAGACATGATGACATGACACAATCAAGGAAATCATATGTTGTCGAGATATGATGACATGACACAATCAAGGAAATCATATGTTGTCGAGATATGATGACATGACACAATCAAGGAACTCAGATGTGTCGAGAAATGAATACAAACAGACCACGAATGACGACCTGAACGAGCTTTCTTTCACGAGGGCCGTGGACTGAAGAGGTTGTTACATGTGCAACCCTCAGGGCGACAACTGGAAGGACTGATTATTGATCATTATAGATGCACAAGATTACTGAGGGTCCTCCATCTTCCCTGGGGCATCGTGGTGGCCATGGCAACAGTAACTGGTCCAGGGTAAGGAGTGTCTGTAATGGCGGTGTTCGTTGTAGGTAATGGACGGGTTGGGTGAGGCGACAGTGTTGAATGTACAACGATATCACTGTTCATGTCACCTAGCAGAGGTAAATAGACAACGATAGCACTGTTCATGTCACCTGTCAGAGGTAATAGACAACGATAGTACTGTTCATGTCACCTGTCAGAGGTAATAGACAATGATAACACTGTTCATGTCACCTGTCAGAGGTAATAGACAACGATAGCACTGTTCATGTCACCTGTCAGAGGTAAATAGACAACGATAGCAATGTTCATGTCACCTGTCAGAGGTAAATAGACAACGATAGTAATGTTCATGTCACCTGTCAGAGGTAATAGACAACGATAGCACTGTTCATGTCACCTGTCAGAGGTAAATAGACAACGATATCACTGTTCATGTCACCTGTCAGAGGTAAATAGACAACGATATCACTGTTCATGTCACCTGTCAGAGGTAATAGACAACGATATCACTGTTCATGTCACCTGTCAGAGGTAATAGACAACGATAGCACTGTTCATGTCACCTGTCAGAGGTAATAGACAACGATAGCATTATGTTCATGTCACCTGTCAGAGGTAATAGACAACGATAGCATTGTGTTCATGTTACCTGTCAGAGGTAATAGACAACAATAGCACAGTTCATGTCACCTGTCAGAGGTACTAGACAACGATATCACTGTTCATGTCACCTGTCAGAGGTAATAGACAACAATATCACTGTTCATGTCACCTGTCAGAGGTAATAGACAACGATAGCACTGTTCATGTCACCTGTCAGAGGTAATAGACAACGATAGCACTGTTCATGTCACCTGTCAGAGGTAATAGACAACGATATCACTGTTCATGTCACCTGTCAGAGGTAATAGACAACGATAGCACTGTTCATGTCACCTGTCAGAGGTAATAGACAACGATAGCACTGTTCATGTCACCTGTCAGAGGTAATAGACAACGATAGCACTGTTCATGTCACCTGTCAGAGGTAATAGACAACGATAGCACAGTGTTCATGTCACCTGTCAGAGGTAATAGACAACGATAGCACTGTTCATGTTACCTAGCAATGATAATGAGACGGTCTCTCTCTCATCTTTTCTTCTTTACTCTCTCCTCTCTTGCAAACCCACCCCCCTCCCCCTATCCACCTCCCTCTCTCTTTTCTCTCTCCTGATATGAATTTTCCCTCTCTATTTATTCTTGTGCCTTTATTTTATTTTTTTAAAATTTTTGTACCTCAGGGCTGGGTGGAAATAAGCATTCTTCTCCTTTTGCTTATCCCAGTACCTTGGAAAAATAAAATTTCGTTCGTTCGTTCGTTCTCTCTCTCTCTCTCTCTCTCTCTCTCTCTCTCTCTCTCTACTCCGTCACCTTAACTCTCTCTCTCTCTCTCTACCCGTCACCTTAACTCTCTCTCTCTCTCTCTACCCGTCACCTTAACTCTCTCTCTCTCTCTCTACCCGTCACCTTAACTCTCTCTCTCTCTCTCTACCCGTCACCTTAACTCTCTCTATCTTTCTCTCTCTACCCCATCACCTTAACTCTCTCTCTCTCTCTCTACCCGTCACCTTAACTCTCTCTCTCTCTCTCTCTACCCGTCACCTTAACTCTCTCTCTCTCTCTCTCTCTCTACCCCATCACCTTAACTCTCTCTCTCTCTACCCCGTCACCTTAACTCTCTCTCTCTCTCTCTCTACCCGTCACCTTAACTCTCTCTCTCTCTCTCTCTACCCGTCACCTTAACTCTCTCTCTCTCTCTCTCTACCCGTCACCTTAACTCTCTCTCTCTCTCTACCCCGTCACCTTAACTCTCTCTCTCTCTCTCTCTACCCGTCACCTTAACTCTCTCTCTCTCTCTCTACCCGTCACCTTAACTCTCTCTCTCTCTACCCGTCACCTTAACTCTCTCTCTCTCTCTCTCTACCCGTCACCTTAACTCTCTCTCTCTCTCTACCCGTCACCTTAACTCTCTCTCTCTCTCTACCCGTCACCTTAACTCTCTCTCTCTCTCTCTCTACCCGTCACCTTAACTCTCTCTCTCTCTCTCTCTACCCGTCACCTTAACTCTCTCTCTCTCTCTCTCTACCCGTCACCTTAACTCTCTCTCTCTCTCTCTCTACCCGTCACCTTAACTCTCTCTCTCTCTCTACCCCATCACCTTAACTCTCTCTCTCTCTCTACCCGTCACCTTAACTCTCTCTCTCTCTCTCTACCCGTCACCTTAACTCTCTCTCTCTCTCTCTACCCGTCACCTTAACTCTCTCTCTCTCTCTCTACCCGTCACCTTAACTCTCTCTCTCTCTACCCCATCACCTTAACTCTCTCTCTCTCTACCCGTCACCTTAACTCTCTCTCTCTCTACCCGTCACCTTAACTCTCTCTCTCTCTCTCTCTCTCTCTCCCTCTACGCCATCACCTTAACTCTCTCTCTCTACCCGTCACCTTAACTCTCTCTCTCTCTCTCTCTCTCTCTCCCTCTACGCCATCACCTTAACTCTCTCTCTCTACCCGTCACCTTAACTCTCTCTCTCTCTATCCCGTCACCTTAACTCTCTCTCTCTCTATCCCGTCACCTTAACTCTCTCTCTCTCTATCCCGTCACCTTAACTCTCTCTCTCTCTACCCCATCACCTTAACTCTCTCTCTCTCTCTCTCTACCCCATCACCTTAACTCTCTCTCTCTCTCTCTCCCCCATCACCTTAACTCTCTCTCTCTCTCTTCCCACTGAAAAAGAGACAGACAGACAGACAGACAGAGACTGACAGAGAGAGAGAGAGAGAGAGAGAGAGAGGGGAGGGCAAAGACAGAGACAGACAGACAGACAGACAGAAAGAAAGAAGAAACAAAAGAATGATCAATAATTTTTTTTTTTTTTTTTTACGGGCGAGAAGAAAACAGTCTTACATAGCTATTTCACACCCGGAAATGAATTCCCCCCTTTCAGAGACGGAGAGAAGAATGAAAGAAAGAGGGAAACGAACAAGAGGGAAAGAAGGACGAACAAATACAGCGAACAATGAAGAGAAGCGAACGGAGATAGACAGACAGACAGACAGACGGATAGACGGACAGACAGACGGACGGACGGACAGACGAGCAGACACACAGACAGTGAACGATGAAAGCGATGTATGAACGAACGGAGATAGACAGACAGACAGACGGAATAGACGGACAGGCAGACGGACGGACGGACAGACGAGCAGACACACAGACAGTGAACGATGAAAGCGATGTATGAACGAACGGAGATAGACAGACAGACTGACGGATAGACGGACAGACAGACGGACAGACGAGCAGACACACAGACAGTGAACGATGAAAGCGATGTATCAAGTGATACATAGACCCGGCCAGTAATCAACCGTCTATTGTGGAATCCTCGCCAGCTGACCAGGTCGTGAATGCAGTCAGTGAGTGGTGTGGGGGGTGAGGGGGGGGGGGGGTGTCGGGGGTGGGGGTGGAGGCGGGGGGTTGTTAGAGAGAAAGAGAGATGAACAGGGTCAGTGGTGGAAAGAGAGAGAGAGAGAGAGAGAGAGAGAGAGAGAGAGAGAGAGAGAGAGAGAGAGAGAGAACGAATCTTTTTAATGAGAGGAAGTGGAATAAGCATGTATATGCTTTTATTTTATTTTTTTTTATTTTTTTTACATCTAGCCCTCAGGGCAAAAAGAAATGAAATCAAAATGTTCACAAGATAACAAAAGGTTATAGAAATAACATACATGAAATTCAAATACACCCAGAGAGAGAGAGAGAGAGAGAGAGAGAGAGAGAGAGAGAGAGAGAGATTCAAAAACTTTATTACTCAAGGATAAAGATTTTAGGCATTGCCTAGTCTTCCAATCTGTCCTTGTGACAACAAAAACTGTAACGATAAGACACAACAATAATAACAATGGTAAATACTACTACTACTACCACTACCACTACTACTACTACTACTACTACTACTACTACCACTATTACTACTACTAATAATAATTATAATACTAATCAACGGACCATCATCATCATTATAAAAATATAATGAAGGGAACACAGTCACACACTCACACCCACCCACACACACACACATATGCACACACTCATCCCCAAACACACACACCCTTATGCATGTACATATTTGCACATATACCCACATGCATGCATATGTCTACATGTACATACATATATGTATGCATATGCATACATAAACATAATTAGGTATCAAATCATATTGTAGTCAGGCCCAACACTCGGTTTATATCACAGATTGACATAAGTGTACATTTGGGCCAACAGCAAAGTGAGAGCTGTATTATCAATGGTTTCTCCAGTCAATGGGAAACCATTTACAGCTTAGTCTTTTGTGAAGGACTATGACTCTCAAACTAGGAGGCAAAATTGCACTGGCTCTTAGTGCTGCAGCCTTGTGGGCTGGTTGGCCTTTGGGAACCATCCCAACGCCGACTGTCCTAAAACCCTCTTGGCCGAGAGAGTGGGGATGTACTTGGGCAAGACACTCTCCACTATAAACAAATTCTAGCCCCAAATAGTCGGAACAGCAGTTGCCTCCTCTGCTGTTCTGATGGTCATAGTCGGACACGCCTGACTATCATATATATTATATAAAACATTACAAATATGAACGCAGCTTTGCTATTTTGAAGGAAACAGAGAGTGTACCTCTGAGGGGAAAAAAGAAGAAAAAAAGAAGATAAAGGGGCTTAAGACAGACAGAGAAAGAGAGACAGACAGAC
>NC_134908.1:21988503-21991003 GCF_041734735.1 Babylonia areolata
TCTCTCTATCTCTCCGCTCAAAGTGTATAACAGTTTCTTCATTTGTGTGTGTGTGTGTGTGTGTGTGTGTGTGTGTGTGTGTGCGTGCTTGTGTGTGTGTGTGTGGGGGGGGTGCGTGTGGTGTTTTGTGTGTGTGTGTGTGCGTGTGTGTGTGTGAGTGTGTGGTGTAGTGTGTGTGTGTGTGTGTGTGTGAGTGTGTGGTGTAGTGTGTGTGTGTGTGTGTGTGTGTGTGTGTGCGCGTGGTGTTGTGTGTGTGTGTGTGTGTGTGTGTGTGTGTGTGTGTGTAGTGTAGTGTGTGTGTGTGTGTGTGTGTGTGTGTGTGTGTGTGTGTGTGTGTGTGTGTGTGTGTGTGTGTGTGTGTGTGTGTGTGTGTGTGTAAACCCAGGAAGGTGCAGCAAAGTCTTATCGCAGTCTGTCATCAAGTTGCCGGGGAATTGCCAGTGCTCAACACACCGCGACGCACGTGCGCGAATGCATACGTAAACACCGAGCACACACACACACACACACACACACACACACACACACACACACACACACACACACACACACACACACACACACACACACACACACACACACACATGACTTATGCATGTGCACGGGCACACACACAAGGATGCACTTTTCTCTTACTATTTCTTTTTCTTCTTCCATTACTCATACCTCCCCCCCTCCCCCTCCCTCTCTCTCTTCCTTTCTGCTTCTTCCCCTCTCTCTCCATCTTCTGTCTCTGTCTCTGTTTCTCCTCTCTCTCTCTCTCTCTCTCTCTCTCTCTCCGCTGCCACCCCCCTCTCTCTCTATCTTCCTTTCTGTTTCTCCCCCTCTCTCTCCATCTTCTGTCTGTCTGTCTGTCTGCCTCCCTCTCCCCCCCCCCCTTCTCTCTCTCTCTCTCTAACTCTCTCCCCCTTTCTCTCCTCCCCCCCCCTCTCTCTCCCTTTCTCATACAGACAGGCATGGTCACACAAACGGGCAGACAGACAGAAATACAGACAGGACAGACAGACAGACAGACAAGCTTTGAGAGAAGAATGATGATGTGACGTCACTTGGGAGACATGGAGAGAGAACAATGATGATGTGACGTCACTTGGGAGACGTGGAGAGAGAACAATGATGATGTGACGCCACTTGGGAGACATGGAGAGAGAACAATGATGATGTGACGCCACTTGGGAGACGTGGAGGGAGAACAATGATGATGTGACGTCACTTGGGAGACATGGAGAGAGAACAATGATTATGTGACGTCACTTGAATGATGATGTGACGTCACTTGGGAGACATGGAGAGAGAACAATGATGATGTGACGTCACTTGGGAGACGAGGAGAGAGAACAATGATGATGTGACGTCACTTGGGAGACGTGGAGGAGAGAGAACAATGATGATGTGACGTCACTTGGGAGACGTGGAGAGAGAACAATGATGATGTGACGTCACTTGGGAGACGTGGAGGAGAGAGAACGATGATGATGTGACGTCACTTGGGAGACGCGGAGGGAGAACAATGATGATGTGACGTCACTTGGGAGACGTGGAGGGAGAACAATGATGATGTGACGTCACTTGGGAGACATGGAGAGAGAACAATGATGATGTGACGTCACTTGGGAGACGTGGAGAGAGAACGATGATGATGTGACGTCACTTGGGAGACGTGGAGGAGAGAGAACGATGATGATGTGACGTCACTTGGGAGACGCGGAGGGAGAACGATGATGATGTGACGTCACTTGGGAGACGCGGAGGGAGAACAATGATGATGTGACGTCACTTGGGAGACGCGGAGGGAGAACAATGATGATGTGACGTCACTTGGGAGACGTGGAGAGAGAACAATGATGATGTGACGTCACTTGGGAGACATGGAGAGAGAACAATGATGATGTGACGTCACTTGGGAGACGTGGAGGAGAGAAAACGATGATGATGTGACGTCACTTGGGAGACGTGGGGAGAGATGAGAGTGGAAGGCAGAGGGGGTTGTAGGGGTGGCGGGGGAGGGGGTGGGGGTTGGGGTGGTGGTGGTGGTGGTGGTGTGGCGTTACATTAATACATTAATAAAGATGGAGATAGCATCACTAAATAGTCAAGCCCAATATGTTATTACCAGGAGATAGCATCACTAAACAGTCAGGCTCAATTTATTACCACACACACACACACACACACACACACACACACACACACTGCTCAAGTTGTTTTTTTCACCTTCTACCGGTGTGACCCTTTACCAGAAACCCCCTCCCCCCGTATAAACCCCCCCCCCCCCCCCCGGCTGTATTTCTGTTTGTATTTGTATTTCTTTTTATCACAACAGAATTCTCTGTGTGAAATTCGGGCTGCTCTCCCCAGGGAGAGCGCGTCGCTACACTACAGCGCCACCCATTTTTTTGTATTTTTTTCCTGCGTGCAGTTTTTTTTTATTTGTTTTTCCTATCGAAGTGGATTTTTCTACAGAATTTTGCCAGGAACAACCCTTTTGTTGCCGTGGGTT
>NC_134908.1:21996003-22001003 GCF_041734735.1 Babylonia areolata
TCTCTCTTCCACCCATCTCTCCCTCTCCCCCCCACCCTCTCTCTCTTCCACCCATCTCTCCCTCTCCCCCCCACCCTCTCTCTCTTCCACCCATCACTCCCTCTCCCCCCCACCCTCTCTCTCTTCCACCCATCTCTCCCTCTCCCCCACCCTCTCTCTCTTCCATCCATCTCTCCCTCCCCCCCACCCTCTCTCTCTTGTAATTCCTCTCTCTTCCATCCATCTCTCCCTCTCCCCCACCCTCTCTCTCTTGTAATTCCTCTCTCTTCCATCCATCTCTCCCTCTCCCCCCCCCCACCCTCTCTCTCTTCTAATTCCTCTCTCTTCCATCCATCTCTCCCTCCCCCCCACCCTCTCTCTCTTGTAATTCCTCTCTCTTCCACCCATCTCTCCCTCTCCCCCACCCTCTCTCTCTTGTAATTCCTCTCTCTTCCACCCATCTCTCCCTCTCCCCCACCCTCTCTCTCTTGTAATTCCTCTCTCTTCCATCCATCTCTCCCTCTCCCCCCCCACCCTCTCTCTCTTCTAATTCCTCTCTCTTCCATCCATCTCTCCCTCTCCCCCCCCCACCCTCTCAATTCCTCTCTCTTCCATCCATCTCTCCCTCTCCCCCCCCACCCTCTCAATTCCTCTCTCTTCCATCCATCTCAAGGAGGAAGGTGGCAGAATGGTTAAGACGCTCAGCTGCCAATACAGAGAGTCCGTGAGGGTGTGGGTTCGAATCCCGCTCTCGCCCTTTCTCCCAAGTTTGACTGGAAAATCAAACTGAGCGTCTAGTCTGTCGGATGAGACGATAAACCGAGGTCCCGTGTGCAGCACGCACTTGGCGCACTGAAAAAGAACCCATGGCAACGAGAGTGTTGTCCTCTGGCGAAATTACGTAAAATGAAATCCACTTTCATAGGTACACAAAATATGTAAGCATGCACTCAAGGCCTGACTAAGCGCGTTGGGTTATCCTGCTGGTCAGGTATCTGCTCAACAGATGTGGTGTAGCGTGTATGGATTTGTCCGAACGCAGTGACGCCTCCTTGAGAAAGTGAAACTGAAACTGAAACCATCCATCTCTCCATCTCCCCCCCCCACCCTCTCTCTCTTGTAATTCCTCTCTCTTGCACCCATCTCTCCCTCTCCCCCCACCCTCTCTCTCTCCTCTCTCTTCCCTCCCTCTCCTTCCCCCCTATCTCCATCGCTCTCTCCCAATCCCTCCCTCTCTCTTCTAATTCCTCTCTCTTCCAACTATCTCCCCCCCCCCTCCCCTCCTCTCTCTCCTGTCTGACAGAACGACACACAGGGCCACACTGTCACATGTTCACAGCACATGTCATAATGCTGTGGGACAGGCAGACAGACAGAAAGACACACAGGGCTACACTGTCACAGTGTTCACAGCACATGTCATAATGCTGTGGGACAGACAGACAGACAGAACGACACACAGGGCTACACTGTCACAGTGTTCACAGCACATGTCATAATGCTGTGGAACAGACAGAACGACACACAGGGCTACACTGTCATCACAGTGTTCACAGCACATGTCATAATGCTGTGGAACAGGCAGACAGACAGAACGACACACAGGGCCACACTGTCATCACAGTGTTCACAGCACATGTCATAATGCTGTGGAACAGACAGAACGACACACAGGGCCACACTGTCATCACAGTGTTCACAGCACATGTCATAATGCTGTGGAACAGACAGACAGACAGAACGACACACAGGGCCACACTGTCATCACAGTGTTCACAGCCCATGTCATAATGCTGTGGGACAGGCAGGCAGACAGACCGACACACAGGGCTACACTGTCACAGTGTTCACAGCACATGTCATAATGCTGTGGAACAGACAGAACGACACACAGGGCCACACTGTCACAGTGTTCACAGCCCATGTCATAATGCTGTGGGACAGACAGACAGAACGACACACAGGGCCACACTGTCACAGTGTTCACAGCCCATGTCATAATGCTGTGGAACAGACAGACAGACAGAACGACACACAGGGCCACACTGTTATCACAGCGTTCACAGCACATGTCATAATGCTGTGGAACAGACAGACAGACAGAACGACACACAGGGCCACACTGTCACAGTGTTCACAGCCCATGTCATAATGCTGTGGAACAGACAGAACGACACACAGGGCCACACTGTCATCACAGTGTTCACAGCCCATGTCATAATGCTGTGGGACAGACAGACAGACAGAACGACACACAGGGCTACACTGTCACAGTGTTCACAGCCCATGTCATAATGCTGTGGAACAGGCAGACAGAACGACACACAGGGCCACACTGTCATTACAGTGTTCACAGCCCATGTCATAATGCTGTGGGACAGACAGACAGACAGAACGACACACAGGGCCACACTGTCACAGTGTTCACAGCCCATGTCATAATGCTGTGGAACAGGCAGACAGACAGACACACAGGGCCACACTGTCACAGTGTTCACAGCACATGTCATAATGCTGTGGGACAGACAGAACGACACACAGGGCCACACTGTTATCACAGTGTTCACAGCCCACGTCATAATGCTGTGGAACAGACAGACAGACAGAAAGACACACAGGGCCACACTGTCACAGTGTTCACAGCACATGTCATAATGCTGTGGAACAGACAGACAGACAGAACGACACACAGGGCCACACTGTCACAGTGTTCACAGCACATGTCATAATGCTGTGGAACAGACAGACAGACAGAACGACACACAGGGCCACACTGTCATCACAGTGTTCACAGCACATGTCATAATGCTGTGGAACAGACAGACAGACAGAACGACACACAGGGCCACACTGTCATCACAGTGTTCACAGCACATGTCATAATGCTGTGGGACAGACAGACAGACAGAACGACACACAGGGCCACACTGTCACAGTGTTCACAGCACATGTCATAATGCTGTGGAACAGGCAGACCGACCGACACACAGGGCCACACTGTCATCACAGTGTTCACAGCACATGTCATAATGCTGTGGGACAGACAGACAGACAGAACGACACACAGGGCCACACTGTCACAGTGTTCACAGCCCATGTCATAATGCTGTGGGACAGACAGACATACAGAAAGACACACAGGGCCACACTGTCACAGTGTTCACAGCCCATGTCATAATGCTGTGGAACAGACAGACAGACAGAACGACACACAGGGCCACACTGTCACAGTGTTCACAGCACATGTCATAATGCTGTGGAACAGGCAGACCGACCGACACACAGGGCCACACTGTCATCACAGTGTTCACAGCACATGTCATAATGCTGTGGGACAGACAGACAGACAGAACGACACACAGGGCCACACTGTCACAGTGTTCACAGCCCATGTCATAATGCTGTGGGACAGACAGACAGACAGAAAGACACACAGGGCCACACTGTCACAGTGTTCACAGCCCATGTCATAATGCTGTGGAACAGGCAGACAGACAGAACGACACACAGGGCCACACTGTCACAGTGTTCACAGCACATGTCATAATGCTGTGGGACAGGCAGACAGACAGAACGACACACAGGGCCACGCTGTTATCACAGTGTTCACAGCACATGTCATAATGCTGTGGAACAGACAGACAGACAGAACGACACACAGGGCCACACTGTCACAGTGTTCACAGCACATGTCATAATGCTGTGGAACAGGCAGACAGACAGAAAGACACACAGGGCCACACTGTCACAGTGTTCACAGCACATGTCATAATGCTGTGGAACAGGCAGACAGACAGAAAGACACACAGGGCCACACTGTCACAGTGTTCACAGCCCATGTCATAATGCTGTGGAACAGGCAGACAGAACGACACACAGGGCCACACTGTCACAGTGTTCACAGCACATGTCATAATGCTGTGGAACAGACAGACAGACAGAACGACACACATGGCCACACTGTCATCACAGTGTTCACAGCACATGTCATAATGCTGTGGAACAGGCAGACAGAACGACACACAGGGCCACACTGTCATCACAGTGTTCACAGCACATGTCATAATGCTGTGGAACAGGCAGACAGAACGACACACAGGGCCACACTGTCATCACAGTGTTCACAGCACATGTCATAATGCTGTGGAACAGACAGACAGACCGACACACAGGGCCACACTGTCATCACAGTGTTCACAGCACATGTCATAATGCTGTGGAACAGACAGACAGACAGAACGACACACAGGGCCACACTGTCACAGTGTTCACAGCACATGTCATAATGCTGTGGAACAGGCAGAACGACACACAGGGCCACACTGTCACAGTGTTCACAGCACATGTCATAATGCTGTGGAACAGACAGAACGACACACAGGGCCACACTGTCACAGTGTTCACAGCACATGTCATAATGCTGTGGAACAGACAGAACGACACACAGGGCCACACTGTCACAGTGTTCACAGCACATGTCATAATGCTGTGGGACAGACAGACAGACAGAACGACACACAGGGCCACACTGTCATCACAGTGTTCACAGCACATGTCATAATGCTGTGGAACAGGCAGACAGAACGACACACAGGGCTACACTGTCACAGTGTTCACAGCCCACGTCATAATGCTGTGGGACAGGCAGACAGACAGAACGACACACAGGGCCACACTGTTATCACAGCGTTCACAGCACATGTCATAATGCTGTGGAACAGACAGACAGACAGAACGACACACAGGGCCACACTGTCATCACAGTGTTCACAGCACATGTCATAATGCTGTGGAACAGACAGACAGACAGAACGACACACAGGGCCACACTGTCATCACAGTGTTCACAGCACATGTCATAATGCTGTGGGACAGGCAGACAGAACGACACACAGGGCCACACTGTCACAGTGTTCACAGCACATGTCATAATGCTGTGGGACAGACAGACAGACCGACACACAGGGCCACACTGTCATCACAGTGTTCACAGCACATGTCATAATGCTGTGGGACAGGCA
>NC_134908.1:22003503-22006003 GCF_041734735.1 Babylonia areolata
AAAAACAAGAACAACAAGAAAAGCAAGAAGAACAAGAAAAACAAGAACAACAAGAAAAGCAAGAAGAACAAGAACAAGAACAAGAAAAACAAGAACAAGAACAAGAAAAACAAGAACAACAAGAAAAGCAAGAAGAAGAAGAAAAAAAGGGAAAAAGAAGAAGAAGAAGAAGAACAACAACAACAACAGCACAAGAACAAGAAGAACAAGAACAAGAACAAGGACAAGAAAAAGAACAACAAGAAAACCAAGAAGAAGAAGAAAACAACAACAACAACAACAACCACAACAAAGCAAAACAAAACAACGACAACAACAACAAAAAGAAGAAGAAAAAGAAGACTCTTTGGTGATCTAATAATAATAATAATAACAATGGTATTTATATAGCGCTGGATCTTGTGCAGAGACAAATCAAAGCGCTTTCGCACCAGTCATTCACACGCATGCATAACTCTAAAACTGTAGAAACTAAAGACAAGGAAGAGGCAGGCAAGGGAGGCTATTTTGGGAAGAGGTGGGTTTTAAGGCCAGACTTGAAAGAGCTGAGTGTGGAGACTTGACGAAGCGAAAAAGGAAGTTCATTCCAATCGCAAGGTCCAGAAACAGAGTGTTTGCATCTGGGTATGCGTAAACAGAGTGGATCCGAAGCTGATCGTAGTGATCTGTCTTGTGTGAGTGTAATGGTCTATATCTATCCTTTCTTCCTTCCGTTTCTCATGGGTGTGTGTATATGGCTGAGAGTGATCAATCATTTTCGGACGTCGTTGCATGTGAATGGGTGATTGTCAGTCTGAACTTACTTCGAGAAATGCGCTGTAAAAACGATGCCATTCATTCATTCATCTTTCTTCTTCCTCTTATCATTCATTCATTCAGTCAGTCATCCATCCATCCTTCCTTCATACATTCATCCTTCTTCTTCCTCTTATCATTCATTCATTCATGTATCCTTCTTCTTCCTCTTATCATTCATTCAGTCATTCATTTATCCTTCTTCTTCCTTCCTTCCTTCATTTATCCTTCTTCTTCCTCTTATCATTCATTCATTCATTTTCTTCCTCTTATCATTCATTCATTCATTCATTTATCCTTCTTCTTCCTCTCATCATTCATTCATTTATCCTTCTTCTTCCTCTTATCATTCATTCCTTCATTTATTCATTCATTCATTCATTCACTCATTCATTTATCCTTCTTCTTCCTCTTATCATTCCTTCCTTCCTTCCTCTTCTCCACTGACTGCATGGAGACATGCTCGTAGCGGCCGAATCATCTGCCCGGAAATGACGTCGTCTTTTCCTCCATTGCCGACATGCGCAGACGATCATTTCCGACGTGACAAGCAAAGGGGCGCTAAATCAAAAGAGTTACGAGGGTACACGAGAACCCCACAGCCGTGGCTGAAGCTGTGTAGCAACCATTGGATGGTGACTGCAGCCAGGATTTAGTGACTGTCTACGTCCGGATTGTTTTCACAGGCAGGTGTTCATATCTCTCTCTCTCTCTCTATATATATATATATTTACTTTTTTTTTTTTTTAATCAAATTTTTTTTTATCTGCGTCATTGCCTGTTGTATATCAGTTTATTACTGTTGTCTGTGTCTGTATGTCTGTCAATATGTTAGTCCGTCTGTACTGTCAATAAGCTTGCCTGGTCTATTCTATTTGTCTTGCCTGTCTATAATTATGTCTGTCTTGTCTGTCTGTTGGTCCGTCTGTCTGTTTTGTACGTCTGCCTTCCTGCCTGTCCGTCCGTCTGTCTGTCTGTTTGACTTTCTGTCTCTTTGCTCGTCTGTCTGTCTGTCTGTCTGTCTGCGACTTATCTGATTGGAGCTTTGATTTCTCTGAAAGGCTGTTTCAGTCTGTCTGTCTGTCTGTCTCACTCAGTCTCACTGTCTCTCTCTCTCTGTACAGTATGTATATCTGTCTCTGCCTCTCTCTCTCTCTCACTCAATATCGCTGTCTCTCTGTCTGTCTGTATCTATATCTGTCCCTGCCTCTCTCTCTCTTTCTCTCTCTCTCTCACTCAGTCTCGCTGTCTCTCTGTCTGTATGTATAAAAAAAAAATTATCTGTCTCTGCCTCTCTCTCTATCAGTGACATCACAACAGCAGCGACATCACAACAGCAGTGACATCACAACAGAGGTGACATCACAACAGCAGTGACATCACAACAGCGGTGACATCACAACAGCAGTGACATCACAACAGCAGTGACATCACAACAGCAGTGACATCACAACAGCAGTGACATCACAACAGCATCACAACAGCAGTGACATCACAACAGCAGTGACATCACAACAGCAGTGACATCACAACAACAGTGACATCACAACAGCAGTGACATCACAACAGAGGTGACATCACAACAGCAGTGACATCACAACAGAGGTGACATCACAACAGCAGTGACATCACAACAACGGTGACATCACAACAGCAGTGACATCACAACAACAGTGACATCGCAACAGCAATGACATCACAAAGC
>NC_134908.1:22013503-22036003 GCF_041734735.1 Babylonia areolata
GTTATGTTATACAGTGCCCTGTCAGGATTGATCCTGTAGTGTCGATTGATGTCCTGTTATGTCATACAATGTCCTGTCAGGATGATCCTGTAGTGTCGATTGATGTCCTGTTATGTCATACAGTGTCCTGTCAGGATTGATCCTGTACTGTCGATTGATGTCCTGTTATGTCATACAGTGTCCTGCCAGGATTGATCCTGAAGGGTCGATTGATGTCCTGTTATGTCATACAGTGTCCTGCCAGGATTGATCCTGAAGTGTCGATTGATGTCCTGTTATGTCATACAGTGTCCTGCCAGGATTGATCCTGAAGGGTCGATTGATGTCCTGTTATGTCATACAGTGTCCTGCCAGGATTGATCCTGTAGTGTCGATTGATGTCCTGTTATGTTATACAGTGTCCTGCCAGGATTGATCCTGTAGTGTCGATTGATGTCCTGTCATGTCATACAGTGCCCTGTCAGGATTGATCCTGAAGTGTCGATTGATGTCCTGTTATGTCATACAGTGTCCTGTCAAGGTTGATCCTGAAGTGTCGATTGATGTCCTGTTATGTCATACAGTGTCCTGTCAAGGTTGATCCTGAAGTGTCGATTGATGTCCTGTTATGTTATACAGTGTCCTGCCAGGATTGATCCTGTAGTGTCGATTGATGTCCTGTTATGTTATACAATGTCCTGTCAGGATTGATCCTGTAGTGTCGATTGATGTCCTGTTATGTTATACAGTGCCCTGCCAGGATTGATCCTGTACTGTCGATTGATGTCCTGTTATGTTATACAGTGCCCTGTCAGGATTGATCCTGTACTGTCGATTGATGTCCTGTTATGTCATACAGTGCCCTGCCAGGATTGATCCTGTAGTGTCGATTGTCCTGTTATGTTATACAGTGCCCTGTCAGGATTGATCCTGTACTGTCGATTGATGTCCTGTTATGTCATACAGTGTCCTGTCAAGATTGATCCTGAAGTGTCGATTGATGTCCTGTTATGTCATACAGTGCCCTGTCAGGATTGATCCTGTACTGTCGATTGATGTCCTGTTATGTCATACAGTGTCCTGCCAGGATTGATCCTGAAGTGTCGATTGATGTCCTGTTATGTCATACAGTGCCCTGCCAGGATTGATCCTGTAGTGTCGATTGATGTCCTGTTATGTCATACAGTGTCCTGCCAGGATGATCCTGAAGTGTCGATTGATGTCCTGTTATGTCATACAATGTCCTGTCAGGATGATCCTGTAGTGTCGATTGATGTCCTGTTATGTCATACAGTGTCCTGTCAGGATTGATCCTGTAGTGTCGATTGATGTCCTGTTATGTCATACAGTGCCCTGCCAGGATTGATCCTGAAGTGTCGATTGATGTCCTGTTATGTCATACAGTGTCCTGCCAGGATTGATCCTGAAGTGTTGATTGATGTCCTGTTATGTCATACAGTGCCCTGCCAGGATTGATCCTGAAGTGTCGATTGATATCCTGTTATGTCATACAGTGTCCTGCCAGGATTGATCCTGAAGTGTTGATTGATGTCCTGTTACGTTATACAGTGTGACGTCAGGATGATCCTGTAGTGTCGATTGATGTCCTGTTATGTCATACAGTGTCCTGTCAGGATGATCCTGTAGTGTCGATTGATGTCCTGTTATGTCATACAGTGTCCTGTCAGAATGATCCTGTAGTGTCGATTGATGTCCTGTTATGTCATACAGTGTCCTGTCAAGGTTGATCCTGTAGTGTTGATTGATGTCCTGCTACGTTATACAGTGTGACGTCAGGATGATCCTGTAGTGTCGATTGATGTCCTGTTATGTCATACAGTGTGACGTCACAATGATCACACATCGCTGTAGTGTCGCTTGATGTCCTGTTATGTCATACAGTGTCCTGTCAAGGTTGATCCTGTAGTGTTGATTGATGTCCTGCTACGTTATACAGTGTGACGTCAGGATGATCCTGAAGTGTCGATTGATGTCCTGTTATGTTATACAGTGTGACGTCAGGATGATCCTGTAGTGTCGCTTGATGTCCTGTTATGTCATACAGTGTGACGTCACAATGATCACATCGCTGTAGTGTCGCTTGATGTCCTGTTATGTCATACAGTGTGACGTCACAATGATCACACATCGCTGTAGTGTCGCTTGATGTCCTGTTATGTCATACAGTGTGACGTCACAATGATCACACATCGCTGTAGTGTTGCTTGATGTCCTGTTATGTCATACAGTGTGACGTCACAATGATCACATCGCTGTAGTGTTGCTTGATGTCCTGTTATGTCATACAGTGTGACGTCACAATGATCACACATCGCTGTAGTGTTGCTTGATGTCCTGTTATGTCATACAGTGTGACGTCACAATGATCACACATCGCTGTAGTGTCGCTTGATGTCCTGTTATGTCATACAGTGTGACGTCACAATGATCACGTCTCTGTAGTGTCGCTAGCTGTCCTGTTATGTTATTCAAGACTGAATGTCCATAGCCTTTATAGATTAAAAAAAAAAATGATAGTAATTTCGACAAAATAATGCTAATCAAGCACAAACATAAAATGAAAACAACATACAATGACGAGTACTGTGCAGATTTTGGTTCAGCGTAAATTGAAAATAAGTTATACATAAAAGATCTAAAAATGAAAATGAAATAAAATGAAAATTGAATGAAAAAAAGAAAGAAAGAATCCACCAACCAATTAATAAAAAAAAAATAAAAAAAATCAATCAATGAACTAACTGCCGGTAACTGCCCCTGTGACCATGGCACTCCCTGTTTGTCGGGTTTCCTATAAAAAGACGAATGGCAGGCGGCGTCACTGCAGTGTTCAGTGTGGCCACAACAAACGTCACTGATCACGTGACCAAAGTAACGCCTCTCGAGACGAGATCCGCAGACGCTGAGTTGCTCCACAAGTGAAAAAAATTGGTAAGTTTTATTTTATTATTTATTTTTCTTTATTTTTATTTTATTTTTTTTAACTAATTTTTTATGAAGTACGTTTTTTTTTGGTTTTTTGTTGTTGTTTTTTTTTGTTTTTATAATGCGCTAGTCTGATTCGATGACTGGTTGCTGTTTATCTTTTTATCTTGTGTCTGATTGGTTAAAAGTATCAGTATCAGTAGCTCAAGGAGGCGTCACTGCGTTCGGTTAAATCCATATACGCTACACCACATCTGCCAAGCAGATGCCTGACCAGCAGCATAACCCAACGCGCTCAGTCAGGCCTTGAAAAAAAAAAAAAAAAAAAAAAAAAAAAGTAAAAAATAACAAAAATTGAAGAAAAAAAAAATTAAGGATTAATGCATAAAAATACTACTAATAATAATATCTAAAGGCGCAAAACCTTGATTAAGTCAATTCTAGGCGCGCCCGCGCGCGCGCGCACACACACACACACACACACACACAAGCAATTGGTTAAAAAAACAACATCGGGTACAGTTTCATTCATTCTGCCTGTCACTCCTTCACTCATTCTCTCTCTTACGTTTCTTCCAGAATAGGTCAGAGCCATAGACTGCATGTGTGTGTGTGTGTGTGTGTGTGTGTGTGTGTGTGTGTGTGTGTGTGTGTGTGTGTGTGTGTGTGTGTGTGTGGACCTCTTTCACTCTTTACTCCCATCTCTCTCTCCCTCTTCACTCTGTCTCTGTCTCTCTCCCTCTTCCTTCTCTCTTTCTCTGTCTCTGTCTCTCTCCCTCTTCCTTCTCTCTTTCTCTGTCTCTGTCTCTCTCCTCTTCACTCTCTGTCTCTCTCCTCTTCACTCTCTGTCTCTCTCCTCTTCACTCTCTGTCTCTCTCCCTCTTCACTCTCTGTCTCTCTCCCTCTTCCTTCTCTCTTTCTCTGTCTCTGTCTCTCCCCTCTTCACTCTCTGTCTCTCTCTCTTCACTCTGTCTCTGTCTCTCTCCCTCTTCCTTCTCTCTTTCTCTGTCTCTGTCTCTCTCCTCTTCACTCTCTGTCTCTCTCCTCTTCACTCTCTGTCTCTCTCCTCTTCACTCTCTGTCTCTCTCCCTCTTCACTCTCTGTCTCTCTCCTCTTCACTCTCTGTCTCTCTCCCTCTTCACTCTCTGTCTCTCTCCTCTTCACTCTCTGTCTCTCTCCCTCTTCACTCTCTGTCTCTCTCCTCTTCACTCTCTGTCTCTCTCCTCTTCACTCTCTGTCTCTCTCCCTCTTCACTCTCTGTCTCTCTCCTCTTCACTCTCTGTCTCTCCCCTCTTCACTCTCTGTCTCTCTCTCTTCACTCTGTCTGTCTCTCTCCTCTTCACTCTCTCTTTCTCTGTCTCTCTCCCTCTTCACTCTGTCTCTCTCCTCTTCACTGTCTGTCTCTGTCTCTCTCCTCTTCACTGTCTGTCTCTGTCTCTCTCCTCTTCACTCTCTGTCTCTCTCCTCTTCACTCTCTGTCTCTCTCCCTCTTCACTCTCTGTCTCTCTCCTCTTCACTCTCTCTTTCTCTGTCTCTCTCCCTCTTCACTCTCTGTCTCTCTCCCTCTTCACTCTCTGTCTCTCTCCTCTTCACTCTCTGTCTCTCTCCCTCTTCACTCTCTGTCTCTCTCCTCTTCACTCTCTGTCTCTCTCCCTCTTCACTCTCTGTCTCTCTCCTCTTCACTCTCTGTCTCTCTCCTCTTCACTCTCTGTCTCTCTCCCTCTTCACTCTCTGTTTCTCTCCCTCTTCACTCTCTGTCTCTCTCCTCTTCACTCTCTGTCTCTCTCCCTCTTCACTCTCTGTCTCTCTCCTCTTAACTCTCTGTCTCTCTCCTCTTCCTTCTCTCTTTCTCTGTCTCTGTCTCTCTCCCTCTTCACTCTCTGTCTCTCTCCTCTTCATTCTCTGTCTCTGTCTCTCTCCCTCTTCACTCTCTGTCTCTCTCCCTCTTCACTCTCTGTCTCTCTCTCCTCTTCACTCTCTCTTTCTCTGTCTCTGTCTCTCTCCTCTTCACTCTATGTCTCTGTCTCTCTCCTCTTCACTCTCTGTCTCTCTCCTCTTCACTCTCTGTCTCTCTGTCTCTCTCCTCTTCACTCTCTGTCTCTCTGTCTCTCTCCTCTTCACTCTCTGTCTCTCTCCCTCTTCACTCTCTGTCTCTCTCCTCTTCACTCTCTCTTTCTCTGTCTCTCCCCTCTTCACTCTGTCTCTCTCCCTCTTCACTCTCTGTCTCTCTCCCTCTTCACTCTCTGTCTCGCTCCTCTTCACTCTCTCTTTCTCTGTCTCTCTCCTATTCACTCTCCCCTCTTCACTCTCTGTCTCTCTCCTCTTCACTCTGTCTGTCTCTGTCTCTCTCCCTCTTCACTCTGTCTGTCACATCCAGGCAGGACAAGGACAACACGATGTGCGTGTGGCTGTTGACCTGTGGCTTCGTGCTGAGCGCTGCTCTGCACTCCAGGGCTGTCACTGAATTTCCCGTCTCTCAAGAACAGCTGCAGGCTCTCCAAGATGAGATAGCCGGTATGGTGATGGTGGTGGGGGGTGGGGGAGTGGGGTGGTGGTGGTGATGGTGCTGATGGGGATGGTGGTGATGGTGGTGGGGATGGTGGGGGTGGTGGTGGTGGTGGGGTGGTGATGGTGGTGGTGGTGGGTGGGGTGTGGGGGTGGTGGTGATGGTGGTGATGGGGATGGTGGTGATGGTGGTGGTGGTGGGGGGTGGGGGGTGGTGGTGGTGGTGGAGATGGGAGTGGTGGTGGTGGTGGGGTGGTGATGGTGGGGGTGGTGGGGGTGGTTGGGTGATAGTTGGGGTGGTGGTGAGGGTGGTGGTGGTGGTGGGGGTGGTGATGGTGGTGGTGGGGGGTGGGGGGTGGGGTGTGGGGGTGGGGGTGATGGTGGTGATGGTGCTGATGGGGATGGTGGTGATGGTGGTGGGGGTGGGGGTGGGGGGTGGGGGTGGTGGTGGAGATGGGAGTGGTGGTGGGGGTGGTGGGGTGATAGTTGGGGTGGTGGGGTGATAGTTGGGGTGGTGGTGATGGTGGTGAGGGTGGTGGTGGGGGTGGGGTGGTGATGGTGGTGGTGGGGTGATAGTGGGGGTGGGGGTGGGGGGTGGTGGTGGTGAGGGTGGTGGTGGGGGTGGTTGGGGTGGTGATTATGATGTTGATGATAACGATGACGATGAAGGTGATGTTATAATGATGATGAAGATGATGATCATAAAGAAGAAAAAAGAAGAAAAAAAAAGAAAGAAAATAAAAAGAAAATTAAAATAGAACCGTGTCTGTTTCCCAGCTGACGGCTCTAAGTTCATGGATGATGTTCATGACAATGACACTACTACTACTACTACTACTACTGGTGGTGGTGGTGTGTCCATCGAGATCGATGATGACCATCGTTGTCATCCAGCTGGGGGATGGGGGGAGGGCGGTGGGGGGAAGGATGCTCATGAATCTGTCTGTGAATGCGCAGATGGCTGAATAGTCCAATCTGCGCACGAAATGTTCGCTGACAGTTGGGGCAGACAAAGACAGGCATATCATTCATTGTCAGGGAGCTTGTTTGCCCGTGACTTTCTGGCCTGTCTCTTCTGGACAGCTGCAGCAGTCCTGTTGGCCTCGCACAACTTGGCGCCTTTATGTACTACTACTGCTACTGCTGCTGCTGCTGCTGCTGCTGCTGATCCTGTGGTGTTGTACTGCACCCTATCTCTCAAAAAGTTCAAGGCGGAAGGAAGGGGTTTGATAGGGATTGTCTATCAGTACAGCTTTCACCATCATCATCATTGTCATCACCAGTATTATGGAATGGGTGATGTACAGGGTGGTGTGGTGTACAGGGTGTGTGGTGTACAGGGTAGTGTACAGGGTGGTGTACAAGGTGTGTGGTGTACAGGGTGTGTGGTGTACAGGGTGTGTGTGTGGTGTACAGGGTGTGTGGTGTACAGGGTGGGTGATGTACAGGGTGTGTGGTGTACAGGGTGTGTGGTGTACGGGGTGTGTTGTGTACAGGGTGTGTGGTGTACGGGGTGTGTGGTGTACGGGGTGTGTTGTGTACGGGGTGTGTTGTGTACAGTGTGGGTGGTGTACGGGGTGTGTTGTGTACAGGGTGTGTGGTGTACGGGGTGTGTTGTGTACAGGGTGTGTGGTGTACGGGGTGTGTTGTGTACAGGGTGTGTGGTGTACAGGGTGTGTTGTGTACAGGGTGGGTGGTGTACAGGGTGTGTTGTGTACAGGGTGTGTGGTGTACAGGGTGTGTGGTGTACGGGGTGTGTAGTGTACGGGGTGTGTTGTGTACAGGGTGTGTGGTGTACAGGGTGTGTGGTGTACGGGGTGTGTGGTGTACAGGGTGTGTGATGTACAGGGTGTGTGGTGTACGGGGTGTGTTGTGTACAGGGTGTGTGGTGTACGGGGTGTGTTGTGTACAGGGTGTGTGGTGTACGGGGTGTGTTGTGTACAGGGTGTGTGGTGTACAGGGTGTGTTGTGTACAGGGTGTGTGGTGTACAGGGTGGTGTACAGGGTGGTGTACAGGGTGTGTGGTGTACAGGGTGTGTGGTGTACAGGGTGTGTGGTGTACAGGGTGGTGTACAGGGTGGTGTACAGGGTGTGTGGTGTACAGGGTGTGTGGTGTACAGGCTGTACAGGTGGGTGGTGTACAGGGTGTACAGGGTGTACAGGTGTGTGGTGTACAGGGTGTGTGGTGTACAGGGTGGTGTACAGGCTGTACAGGGTGTACAGGTGGGTGGTGTACAGGGTGTGTCGTGTACAGGGATACAACAGGAGAAGGACTGGGTCAGACAGCGGGTGGACATGCTGATAATGCAGAAGACCTCCTTCCTGTACGAACTCGATACGGTAACCAAAGTCTTCGCTCTGGTTCTCGCTGGACAAGGTGATGCACAGGACAAAGCGCTGAGGGAACTGGCAAAGGAGGTGTGTGTGTGTGTGTGTGTGTGTGTGTGTGTGTGTGTGTGTGTGTGTGTGTGTGTTTTGTGGTGGGTGTATGTGTGTGTTTTGTGGTGTGTGTGTGTGTGTGTGTGTGTGTTTTGTGGTGTGTGTGTGTGTGTGTGTGTGTGTGTGTTTATGGTGTGTGTGTGTGTGTGTGTGTGTTTTGTGGTGTGTGTTTGTGTGTGTGTGTGTGTGTGTGTGTGTGTGTGTGTTACTCACTGCCTCCCTCTGTGTCTCTATCTGTCCATCTGTCTGTCTCTCTTTCTCCCTTTCACTTTTCACCGAATCACTCCCTCACCGTCTCTCTTCATTACCCCCCCCCCTCCCCCTCTCTCTCTGTGTTTGCCTTTCTCTCCTTCCCTCTCTTTCTCTGTGTCTATTTTATAACCTCTCTCTCTCTTTCTGCCTTTCTCTCTTTCCCTCTCTTTCTCTGTGTGTGTCTGTTTTCCAACCTCTCTCTCTCTCTCTCTCTCTCTCTCTCTCTCTGCCTTTCTCTCTTTCCCTCTCTTTCTCTGTGTGAGATCAACCAACCTACCTACCTGCCAACCAACTTGCCAACCAACTAATCTGCCTACCTAACTACTGACCTACCTACCTACCTGCCTATCAACCAACCAACCTAACAACCAACTAATCTACCTACCTACTTCCTTACCTACCTATTACCTAACTACATACCTACCTACCTACCAACCAACCAAACTACCAACCAACTAATCTACCTACCTACCAACTAATTTACCTACCTACCAACCAATTAATCTACCTACCTACCAACCAGCCTAGCTACCTACCAACCTACCTACATACCTAACCTACCTACCAACTAATTTACCTACCTTCCACCCTACCAACCACTTAATCTACGTACCTACCAACCAACCTAGCTACCTACCTACCTACCTACATACATACCTACCTACCTACCAACCAACCAACTAATCTACCAACCAACCAAATAATCTACCTGCCAACCAGCCTACCTACCAACCAACTAATCTACCTGCTAACCAACCAACCAACCTACCAACCAACTAATCTACCTACCTACCAACCAACCTACCAATCAACTAACCGACCTAACAACCTACGTACCTGCCTACCCACCTGTTGCTCACAGATCAAAGGAGTGCTGCATTATCTGGCTTCCGCAGAAGCCCATGTGGCCGAGGAATCTGCGATAGCTCAGAGTGTGGACGTGACCTCCCTGTCCAGAATGGCGAACCAACTGCTGGAATCCAACAGGCAGCAGTCAGCAGAGATCGCCGGCCTGGCGACTGCGCAGTCAGAGGTAATACCTGTAATACTTGTCCCTCCGTGGGCTGTGTAGGTAATACCTGTCTACCTGTTTCTTCACTGGCTGTGTAGGTAATACCTGTCTACCTGTCTCTTCACTGGCTGTGTAGGTAATACCTGTCTACCTGTTTCTTCATGGGCTGTGTAGGTAATACCTGTCTACCTGTTTCTTCATGGGCTGTGTAGGTAATACCTGTCTACCTGTTTCTTCATGGGCTGTGTAGGTAATACCTGTCTACCTGTTTCTTCATTGGCTGTGTAGGTAATACCTGTCTACCTGTTTCTCCATTGGCTGTGTAGGTAATACCTGTCTACCTGTTTCTTCATTGGCTGTGTAGGTAATACCTGTCTACCTGTCTCTCCATTGGCTGTGTAGGTAATACCTGTCTACCTGTCTCTCCATTGGCTGTGTAGGTAATACCTGTCCGCGTGTCAATTCACTGGCTGTATAGGTAATACTTGTCTACCTGATGATGATGATGATGATGATGTGATGATAATGATGGTGATGTCACAGGACGGGCAAAAAGTGTACAAGGCGGTGGACACAGGATCGCAGACCAGCAGTGTCTCCGTCGACGTTCTGGTGGCAGACATTACCCTATTGGAAACACTTCTCAGCACCAAAAAGTGTAAGTCCTGGAAACAGAAGATTAACTCTCTCCATACGAACGGCGAAAGACGACGTTAACAGCGTTTCACCCCAGTTACCATCATCAAAATATTGCAAGCGGATGGCTCTTATACTGAAGAGGTGAATGTTGACAAAGATGACCACAATTCTGACGACGGAAGCTAAAGGTTGGGTCGTTCAGACACCCACTGGACATCCGATGGGTCTGTGTAGAGGAGAAGAGAGGACTGGCCGTACTGAGTGAGTTAAGGCCCCGGTGCTCTTTTGTTGTCACCTGGCCGAGTGGTTAAAGCGTTGGACTTTCAATCTGAGGGTCCGGGGTTCGAATCTCGGTGACGGCGCCTGGTGGGTAAAGGGTGGGGATTTTTCCTGATCTCCCGGGTCAACATATGTGCAGACCTGCCAGTGCCTGAACCCCCTTCGTGTGTATACGCACGCGGTTTATCAAATCCGCACCTTAAACATCCTGTAATCCATGTTCGCGTTCGGTGGGTTATGGAAACAAGAACATACCCAGCATGCACACCCCCGAAAACGGAGTATGGCTGCCTATATGACGGGGTAAATAAACAAAACGGTCATACACGTAAAATGTTAAATGTTACATGTCTGTCAGTGTGATTTTTGTGCGTGCCTGAAATCTAATTGAATGACACAGGAAACGAATGATGAGCGCCTATGGCAGTCGTCAGTCGGCTCTACCCAGGTAGGCAGCCTGTTGTGTAAATGACCCCGTGTTTGTAAAACGCTTAGAGCTTGGTCTCCGACCGAGGATAGGTGCTATATAAGTATCCATATCAATTAATCAATCAATTTATATCCGTTGTGTCCAGGGCTCTTGAAGCCAGGGGGGTAGTCAGTTTATATCCACTGTGTCCAGGGCTCTTGAAGTCATCAGTGCAGTGAATTTATATCCACTGTGTCCAGAGGTCGTGAAGTCATTAGTGCAGTGAATTTATATCCACTGTGTCCAGGGCTCTTGAAGTCATCAGTGCAGTGAATTTATATCCACTGTATCCAGGCCTCTTGAAGTCATCAGTGCAGTGAATTTATATCCACTGTCTCCAGAGGTCGTGAAGTCATCAGTGCAGTGAATTTATATCCACTGTCTCCAGAGGTCGTGAAGTCATTAGTGCAGTGAATTTATATCCACTGTGTCCAGAGGTCTTGAAGTCATCAGTGCAGTGAATTTATATCCACTGTGTCCAGGGCTCTTGAAGTCATCAGTGCAGTGAATTTATATCCACTGTGTCCAGAGGTCGTGAAGTCATCAGTGCAGTGAATTTATATCCACTGTGTCCAGAGGTCGTGAAGTCATTAGTGCAGTGAATTTATATCCACTGTGTCCAGAGGTCGTGAAGTCATTAGTGCAGTGAATTTATATCCACTGTATCCAGAGGTCTTGAAGTCATCAGTGCAGTGAATTTATATCCACTGTATCCAGGGGTCTTGAAGTCATTAGTGCAGTGAATTTATATCCACTGTGTCCAGAGGTCGTGAAGTCATCAGTGCAGTGAATTTATATCCACTGTGTCCAGGCCTCTTGAAGTCATTAGTGCAGTGAATTTATATCCACTGTGTCCAGGACTCTTGAAGTCATTAGTGCAGTGAATTTATATCCACTGTGTCCAGGCCTCTTGAAGTCATCAGTGCAGTGAATTTATATCCACTGTGTCCAGAGGTCGTGAAGTCATCAGTGCAGTGAATTTATATCCACTGTGTCCAGGCCTCTTGAAGTCATTAGTGCAGTGAATTTATATCCACTGTGTCCAGAGGTCTTGAAGTCATCAGTGCAGTGAATTTATATCCACTGTGTCCAGAGGTCGTGAAGTCATTAGTGCAGTGAATTTATATCCACTGTCTCCAGAGGTCGTGAAGTCATTAGTGCAGTGAATTTATATCCACTGTGTCCAGAGGTCTTGAAGTCATCAGTGCAGTGAATTTATATCCACTGTCTCCAGAGGTCTTGAAGTCTTTAGTGCAGTGAATTTATATCCACTGTGTCCAGGGCTCTTGAAGAATGTTGTAATCTATACTGGCATTAAGAATTACAGGTAAATTCTGAGACCTATGTGTTGACAGAACAAATTAAAGGTATGTTTTGTGACGTCTGTATTGAGATCAAGGATTACAGTGTTGTTTCATCATGTCTGTGACTAGCATCAAGAATTACAAGTTCGATTTGTGATGTCTATATTGACATCATAAACTATAGGTGTATTTAGTAAAGTCGATATTGACATGAACGACAGTGTTGTTTTGTAAACTATATATTGACATCAAAGATTACAGTGTTGTTTTATAAACTATATATTGACATCAATGATTACAGTGTTGTTTTATAAACTATATATTGACATCAGTGATTACAGTGTTGTTTTATAAACTATATGTTGACATCAAGGATTACAGTGGTGTTTTATAAACTATATATTGACATCAGGGATTACAGGAATTTATTTTGCAACATCTATATCGCCATAATGGGTAATATGCCTGTTTTAACGTCTATATTGACATAATGGGTAATATGTCTGTTTTAGCGTCTATATTGACATTAAGGATTGCAAGAATGACCTGCGGTGTTTGCATTGACATCTTGAATGATATGTCTGTCTTAACGTCTATATTGACAACAAGGATTACAGGGGTTTTTTTTGTTTGTTTTTTTGGTTTTTTTGGTACAGGTGTGTTCTGTAACGTCTATGTTCACATGTACAGGTGAATACTGTGACGTCTATGTTCACATGTACAGGTGAGTATTGTGACATCTATGTTCACATGTACAGGTGAGTATTGTGACGTCTATGTTCACATGTACAGGTGAATACTGTGACGTCTATGTTCACATGTACAGGTGAATACTGTGACGTCTATGTTCACATGTACAGGTGATTTCTGTGACGTCTGTATTGATAGGGAGAGCTACGGGTGTGAAATAAACTGACAACTGTAATCTGTACAGGTGATTTCTGTGACGTCTGTATTGATAGGGAGAGCTACGGGTGTGAAATAAACTGACTGCTGTTATCTGTACAGGCGATTTCTCTGACGTGTATGTGGGGCTGGATAACGTAACAGCGTCAGAGGAGGTAATCCCTCTGCCCTCAGGGATGTTTGACAAACTGCCTGACGTCAGCTGTGGCCTATGCTCCGTCACCAGTGATCTGAGGACTGAGCTGGTGGTCTGTCGTCTGTGTGTGTGTGTGTGTGTGTGTGTGTGTTTTGTGTGTGTGTGTGTGTGTGTGTGTGTGTGTGTGTGTGTGTGCGTGCGTATGTGGCTGTGTGCGTGTGTATGTGGCTGTGTATGTGGCTGTGTGTGTGTGTGTGTGTGTGTGTGTGTGTGTGTGTGTGTGTGTGTGTGTGTGTGTGTGTGTATGTGTGTGTGTGTGTGTGTGTGTTTGAGTATAAACTTATGTGTGTTGGTGGGTGTTGGTGGGTGGGTTTGGATATGTAGGTGGGTGGGGTGGGTGTGTAGGTTTATGTGTGGGTGTGATTGAGTGTGTGTGTGTGTGTGTGTGTGTGTGTGTGTGTATGTGTGTGTGTGTGAGTGTGTGTGTGTGTGTGTGTGTGTGTGTATCAGTAGTCGTACTAATAATCGTCGTTGTCGTCGTCGTAGTAATAGTAGTAGTAGTAGTAGTAGTAGCAGATGTGCCGGTAGCAATAGCTGCATCCTTATCAGCTGATTCCTTTTTCCAGACATTATACGTCATCATCGCCATGACCATCATCACCACCACCACCATCATCATCATCATCACCACCACCACCACTACCATCATCACCACCACCACCACCACCACCATCATCATCATCACCACCACCACCACCACTACCATCATCACCACCACCACCACCACCACCATCACCACCACCACCACCACCACCACCACCATCTTCATCATCAGTGTCATCATTGCAGACGCCCTACAACATAGGCCTGGATGAACATGAGTGCACGGGTGTGTGGGTGGACTGCAAGGTTGTCAACAACACACACATGGTCGTCGCTGCTTTTGACCACAGCCGGGGCGTCGGCAACGACATCATCTACGCGAAGGTTCAAATCCAGGCCTGCAGTTTCAACCCGCTGGGCCACGGGGGATAGAGGGAACCCCCCCCCCACCCCACCCCCCCGCCCACCCCCTTCCCCTCCCGCGCATGGGGGCATCCTGATCCTGTTGATGAGACGATAGTTCCTGAGTTAATTCTGAGCATTTCTGTCCGTGTCGTTTCGGAGTATTTAGCTGTAGTTACAGAGCATTTTTCAACATTTCTTCTAGGGTATTTAGCTGTAGTTACAGAGCGTTTTTCAACATTTCTTCTAGGGTATTTAGCTGTAGTTACAGAGCATTTTTCAACATTTCTTCTAGGGTATTTAGCTGTAGTTACAGAGCATTTTTCAACATTTCTTCTAGGGTATTTAGCTGTAGTTAAAGAGCGTTTTTCAACATTTCTTCTAGAGTAATTAGCTGTAGTTACAGAGCATTTTTCAACATCTCTTCTAGAGTAATTATTGTAGTTACAGAGCATTTTTCAACGTCTTTTCTAGAGTAATTAGCTGTAGTTACAGAGCATTTTTCAACATCTCTTCTAGAGTAATTAGCTGTAGTTACAGAGCATTTTTCAACATCTCTTCTAGAGTAATTAGTTGCTGTTACTGAGCAATTTTTGAAGTTTTTCTTAAACGTTTTTTCGAGGTTTTAGCTGTATTTACAGAACAAGTTTTGAAGATTGTTTAGAGTATTTAGTTCTGGTTGATAAGAAACACTTTTTGAAGATAGTTCCAAGTGTTTAGGTATAGTTTCAGTGCAATAGTTGAAGATTTAGATAAAACAATATTTGTTATTATTCCTTTGATCAAGGTGAACGACTGAGAGAATGAAAGAACACAACGGATGAACTTTGTGGAAATACAAGTTCCTCTTTCAAATTATGATATATAGTTTTTGTTTTGTTTCGTGCTCGGGAACTCATGACTTGTATATGATTTTCTCTCTCTCTCTCTCTCTCTCTCTCTCTCTCTCTCTCTCTCTCTCTATATATATATATATATATATATGTATGTATATCAGTGCAAATGGCTGCTTCTTTTTATTTTCATCTTATTCACGTTTGTTTTGTACAGAAGGTTATTTTGGGGAACATTTCTACAAAGAGCGTATGTAAATTTATCAAACAGACATTTTGTGAATACTGCTGTACATTCATGCACATTGACTGTTAGAGAGACATGTATAATCTGTCCATGTTGGAGAGACACGTATAATCTATCCATGTTGGAGAGACACGTATAATCTATCCATGTTGGAGAGACATGTATAATCTATCCATGTTTACTTCACTCATCGAGAAGCTTCTGTAATGGCAACATGCCCCCGCAGCCCCACCCCCCCGGAATAAACAACAACAGCTTACGTGTGTGTGTGTGTGTGTGTGTGTGTCTGTGCGCGCGCGCGCGCTTCAGTAAGCACATATCCTTTTCTGTGTCCTCTTCTATTTCACCCCCCCCCTTCTCTCTCTCTCCTCACTCTCTTTCATTCTTCCTCTCTCTTTTCTATCTCTTTCTCCCCTCCCCTCTCTCTCACTCCCTCTGTCTGTCTTTTCTCTCTCTTTCTCCCCTCCCCTCTCTCTCACTCCCTCTGTCTGTCTGTCTTTTCTCTCTCTTTCTCCCCTCCCCTCTCTCTCACTCCCTCTGTCTGTCTGTCTTTTCTCTCTCTTTCTCCCCTCCCCTCTCTCTCACTCCCTCTGTCTGTCTGTCTTTTCTCTCTCTTTCTCCCCTCCCCTCTCTCTCACTCCCTCTGTCTGTCTTTTCTCTCTCTTTCTCCCCTCCCCTCTCTCTCACTCCCTCTCTGTCTGTCTTTTCTCTCTCTTTCTCCCCTCCCCTCTCTCTCACTCCCTCTGTCTGTCTGTCTTTTCTCTCTCTTTCTCCCCTCTCTCTCACTCCCTCTGTCTGTCTGTCTTTTCTCTCTCTTTCTCCCCTCTCTCTCACTCCCTCTGTCTGTCTTTTCTCTCTCTTTCTCCCCTCCCCTCTCTCTCACTCCCTCTGTCTGTCTTTTCTCTCTCTTTCTCCCCTCTCTCTCACACCCTCTGTCTGTCTGTCTTTTCTCTCTCTTTCTCCCCTCTCTCTCACACCCTCTGTCTGTCTGTCTTTTCTCTCTCTTTCTCCCCTCTCTCTCTCTCCCTCTGTCTGTCTGTCTTTTCTCTCTCTTCCTCCCCTCTCTCTCACACCCTCTGTCTGTCTGTCTTTTCTCTCTCTTTCTCCCCTCCCCTCTCTCTCACACCCTCTGTCTGTCTGTCTTTTCTCTCTCTTTCTCCCCTCTCCTCTCTCTCACTCCCTCTGTCTGTCTGTCTTTTCTCTCTCTTTCTCCCCTCCCCTCTCTCTCACTCCCTCTGTCTGTCTGTCTTTTCTCTTTCTCCCCCCCCCTCCCCTCTCTCTCACTCCCTCTGTCTGTCTGTCTTTTCTCTCTCTTCCTCCCCTCCCCTCTCTCTCACTCCCTCTGTCTGTCTGTCTTTTCTCTCTCTTTCTCCCCTCTCTCTCACTCCCTCTGTCTGTCTGTCTTTTCTCTCTCTTTCTCCCCTCCCCTCTCTCTCACTCCCTCTGTCTGTCTTTTCTCTCTCTTCCTCCCCTCCCCTCTCTCTCACTCCCTCTGTCTGTCTTTTCTCTCTCTTTCTCCCCTCCCCTCTCTCTCACTCCCTCTGTCTGTCTGTCTTTTCTCTCTCTCTTTCTTCCCTCCCCTCTCTCTCACTCCCTCTCTGTCTGTCTTTTCTCTCTCTCTTTCTCCCCTCCCCTCTCTCTCACTCCCTCTGTCTGTCTTTTCTCTCTCTCTTTCTCCCCTCCCCTCTCTCTCACTCCCTCTGTCTGTCTTTTCTCTCTCTTCCTCCCCTCCCCTCTCTCTCACTCCCTCTGTCTGTCTTTTCTCTCTCTTTCTCCCCTCTCTCTCTCCCTCTGTCTGTCTGTCTTTTCTCTCTCTTCCTCCCCTCTCTCTTTTCTCTCTCTTTCTCCCCTCTCTCTCTCCCTCTGTCTGTCTGTCTTTTCTCTCTCTTCCTCCCCTCCCCTCTCACTCTCTCTTTTCTCTCTCTTTCTCCCCTCTCTCTCTCTCTTTGTTCCTCTTATCCTCTCTCTCACTCACTCAATCTCTGTATGTCTCTTTTTCCCTTTTTCTTTCTATCTCTTTCTCCTTTTCTAACCCTTTCTCTCTCTGTCTCTGTCTGTCCGTGTCTCTCCCCCTGTCTCTTTCTCCATCTGTCTCTCTCATCAGTTACTCTCTGTCTGACTGTCTGTCTGTCCGTCTGTCTCTCTCCTAGTCTCTGTCTCACACACACACACACACACACACAGAGAGAGAGAGAGAGAGAGAGAGAGAGAGAGCTAAATCAAAAAGAAAAACAGTAATCAGCACACATTACAAACCGGCATTGAATGGCTTCTGGGCAGTGTCGCCCTCTGACCTAAATCTGTCCTGGTGAAAGGGGTGGGGGGTATGGGGAGAGGGTGTGTCCCTCTGTGACCTAAATCTGTCCTGGTGAAAGGGGTGGGGGGTATGGGGACAGGGTGTGTCCCTCTGTGACCCAAATCTGTCCTGGTCAAAGGGGTGGGGGGTATGGGGACAGGGTGTGTCCCTCTGTGACCTAAATCTGTCCTGGTCAAAGGGGTGGGGGGTATGGGGACAGGGTGTGTCCCTCTGTGACCCAAATCTGTCCTGGTCAAAGGGGTGGGGAGGATGAGGGACCGGAATGAAAGAGGTGAACAGAACAGAACAGAACTGATCCGAACAGAACAGAACGGAACTGAGCAGAACTGAACTGAACTGAACAGAACAGAACAGAACTGAAATGAACAGAACAGAACAGAAGAGAAGAGAAGAGAAGAGAACAGAACAGAACAGAACAGAACAGAAGAGAAGAGAACAGAACAGAAGAGAAGAGAACTGAACAGAAGAGAACAGAACAGAAGAGAACAGAACAGAACAGAAGAGAACTGAACAGAACAGAAGAGAAGAGAACAGAACAGAACAGAACAGAACAGAACAGAACAGAACAGAACTGTACTGAACAGAACAGAACTGTACTGAATAGAACAGAACAGAACAGAACTGTACTGAATAGAACAGAACAGAACTGTACTGAACAGAACTGAACAGAACAGAACAGAACTGAACTGTACAGAACAGAACAGAACAGAACAGAACTGTACTGAACAGAACAGAACAGAACAGAACTGTACTGAACAGAGCGGAACAGAACAGAACAGAACAGAACAGAACAGAACTGATCTGAACAGTACAGAACAGAACAGAACTGAACAGAATTGAACATAACAAAACAGAACTGAACAGAATTGAAAAGAACTGAATGGAACAGAACTGAACAGAACAGAATCCAGGAAACGTCTTGTCAGCCAGAAATGTTCCGTCACGAAGCACTGCGTGTGTGTGTGTGTGTGTGTGTGTGTGTGTGTGTGTGTGCGCGCGCGCGACATACTACACACTCAAACTCATTCACGCAGACTGCCAATGACCTGCCATGCACGAACCGTACACAGGAACCAAACCAGCTTTATTCGTTCAGCGAATTATTCCAATAACTTAGTTCGTGTCATCCCAGTACCCAATCCTGAATCTGAAACAGTATCAGTGTTCAATGGTGCTGGTTCAGATTCTTCAACATTTTACGTCCAGCTTCTCTAAACTGAAAGCAGGGTGACGGAGGTATTATGTGGCACAACTGGTCCAAGATGACGTAACTTCCGGTTCAATGGATACCGTCGTTCAGTCCGTGGGCTGTGTGATGAGGATCAGCTCGCGGGAGTGGCAGTGGTGGGTGATGAAGGGGGTGACGTCAGCACTGGGGTATGGTGAGGTGTTGTTAGGGTCAGCTGCCAGATCTCTCATCAGTTGCTGGAGGTGGGACAGTAAAGAGAAAAGGGTTGTACGGAGGGGGGGAAAAAAAACAACAGGCCTTCAAGACTCACTTGTGATAAATTAAGTCCCCTAGCATTAATTACAGAGTAATTTCCCTTTTTTTTTTTACTATCTGCACCAAAACGTTTGCAAAATAAATCAAAAATTCCATGCTTAGCAAAAGAAGTTCCTGTTTGAACAAAAAATGATAATAATGACTCCTCTTGTTGTTGTGTCAGAATAAGAGGTCAAAGTGCCAAGTTTAGAGAATACAAAAAAATATAAATATAACAGTAAATGCAGGTTGCATATAATTAGGCTTCATTTTTTGTTTTTTGTTTTTTTGTGCCCATCCCAGAGGTACAATATTGTTTTAAACAAGATGACTAGAAAGAACTGAATTTTTCCTATTTTTATGCCAAATTTTGTGTCAACTGACAAAGTATTTGCAGAGAAAATGTCAATGTTAAAGTTTACCACAGACACACAGACACACGGACACACACACACACACACACAGAGACAACCGAACACCGGGTTAAAACATAGACTCACTTTGTTTACACAAGTGAGTCAAAAACAATTATAAAAAAAAAAACACCATGCAAAACAAATCCAATACCAATTATTTGCAAATTTTGGCCCAGGAGCTCAGGCAGAAGGGTTAAAATTGCTCAGGAACTCAGGGCTCAAAGGGTTAAGAAACGAAGGTATATTTGTACGGAAGAGCAAAGAAATAATCAAAATCCAGAGTCATGAGCCTCTATAGCTGGAGTGATGGCCTAGAGGAAACTCGTCCGCCTAGGAAGCGAGAGAATCTGAGCGCGCTGGTTCGAATCACGGCTCAGCCGCCGATATTTTCTCCTCCTCCACTAGACCTTGAGTGGTGGTCTGGACGCTAGTCATTCGGATGAGACGATAAACCGAGGTCCCGTGTGCAGCATGCACTTAGCGCACGTAAAAGAACCCACGGCAACAAAAAGGTTGTTCCTGGCACAGAACCAGAGTTCGGCACTGAGACTGCTTGAATTGGTGGACGGGCGCAATAGCCGAGTGGTTAAAGCGTTGGACTTTCAATCCGAGGGTCCCGGGTTCGAATCATGGTGACGGCGCCTGGTGGGTAAAGGGTGGAGATTTTTACGATCTCCCAGGTCAACATATGTGCAGACCTGCTAGTGCCTGAACCCCCTTCGTGTGTATATGCAAGCAGAAGATCAAATACGCACGTTAAAGATCCTGTAATCCATGTCAGCGTTCGGTGGGTTATGGAAACAAGAACATGTATCCAGTATGCACACCCCCGAAAACGGAGAATAGCTGCCTACATGGCGGGGTAAAAACGGTCATACACGTAAAAGCCCACTCGTGTACATACGAGTGAACGCAGAAGAAGAAGAAGGTGGTCATGTTTTGTGCACTGTCGGGTTGGGGCAGGGAATCAGCTGTGATTGATCCATCCATGCAGAGCGTACCATGCGTGATTTTTGTAAATCATGGCCAGTCGGTTGATCTTCCTTTGCTGCTTCAGGCGGCGCCAGTCCAGGTACAGGTACAGGTACAGAATTTGGGACTTTTTTTTTTTTTTTTTTTTTTTTTAAGCCTTTTTGGCTTTTCAACGCCCCTTCTTAATACAGAAATAGTTTAGGGTTGCGTACATGCGTATGAAATTTTAAAAAAATGTTCATTCATCAAAATCGAATGGCTTTATTAATGATTTAGAGTCATTGTCTAGAAGATTCTTGAACTGGTCAATAGTTTTAGCTGTTTTTGTTGAATTAGTCAGTGCATTCCATCCTTTAACTCTCTCCATACGAACGGCGAAAGAGACGACGTTAACAGCGTTTCACCCCAATTACCACCATCAAAATATTGCAAGCGGAAGGCTCTTATACTGAAGAGGTGAATGTTGACAAAGAGTACCACAATTCTGACGACGGAAGCTAAAGGTTGGATCATTCAGACACCCACTGGACATCCGAGGGGTCTGTGTAGAGGAGAAGAGAGGACTGGCCGTACTGAGTGAGATAACTGCTCTAAAGTTGCTTGATGAGGCTGCTGACGTTACTGATGTACAGGAAAATGAGGGCTGTGCACTCACCTTGAGGTAGAGGATGTATTCGTGGCCAGCAAAGTTGTCCTGTTGCTCCTGAGTCATGGTCATGATGTGACAATCCGAGGTGGATCTCCACACAATCTGAGCCTGGTGACGTGATCAGCAGAGAATGACGCGTCATCATTGATGACATCATACATCAGTAATGACATCATCATACGTCACTGTTCTCTTTTCTTTTCTTTTTTTTAGAACGGGGCAGCAATGACAGTCGGAACTGTATCAGGATGACATACACACACACGCCCACTTACATTTTACCTACACGCCCACACGTTTCCAAGCAAGCACATATGCGCACATACACATGCATACAGAGACATGACCCCCCCCCCCCACCCGCCCCCTCCTCCTCCCGCCCCCCCCCCCCCCCACACACACACACACATACATGCACACAGACTCATGACGGTACACACACACACAAACACACACACGCGCGCGCGCGCGCGCGTGCACACAGACTCATGACCGCGCGTGCGCACACACACACACACACACACACAAACAAACAAACACACACACGCAAACACGCCCGCACGCACACGCACACACACACAGATCCATATATATGTATAGAGGGAGAGACAGAGATGTGTGTGTGTGTGTGTGTGTGTGTGTGTGTGTGTGTGAGTGTGTGTGTGTGTGTATGTGTCTCAGTGAGCGCGCACGCGTATGTGTGTGTGTGTGTGTGTGTGTGTGTGTGTGTGTGTGTGTGTGTGAGTGTGTGTGTGTGTGTGTGAGTGTGTGTGTGTGTGTGTGTGTGTGTGTGTGTCTCAGTGAGCGCGCACGCGTATGTGTGTGTGTGTGTGTGTGTGTGTGTGTGTGAGTGTGTGTGTGTGTGTGTGAGTGTGTGTGTGTGTGTGTGTGTGTGTGTGTGTGAGTGTGTGTGTGTGTGTGTGTGTGTGTGTGAGTGTGTGTGTGTGTGTGTGTGAGTGTGTGTGTGTGTGTGTCTCAGTGAGCGCGCACGCGTATGTGTGTGTGTGTGTGTGTGTGTGTGTGTGTGTGTGTGTGCGTGTGTGTGTGTGTGTGTGTGTGTGTGTGTGTGTGAGTGTGTGTGTGTGTGTGTGTGTGTCTCAGTGAGCGCGCACGCGTATGTGTGTGTGTGTGTGTGTGTGTGTGTGTGTGCGTGTGTGTGTGTGTGTCACAGAGAGAGAGAGAGACAGAGAGAGAGAGAGAGGGAGAGACAGACACACAGACAGATAGACAGAGACACAGAGAGAGAGAAAGAGAGAGATTAAGAAGGTAAGTAGGAGAGATACATACCGTTTTATTATCAGTGAAGAATACATCTTCTGCCATCTGTGAAAGAAAATATTGTGAATTTCTCTCTCTTTCTCTCTCTCTCTCTCTCTTTGATACGTACACAGAATAGAACTAATAGTAATAACAGTTGTAGGTATTGTAGACTAACAGCAGCACAGATTGAGTAGTGGCAGCAGCCGCAGCAACAGCAGCAGTAGTAGTAGTAGTAGTAGTAGTAGTAGTAGTAGCCTAGTACTAGTAGCAGAAGCAACAGCAGCATTAGTGGCAATAGCTGACCTGATACTTCTTTGTTCTTCTTGAAACATCTTCATCTTCATCTTCTTCTTCTTCGTTCGTGGGCTGCAACTCCCACGTTCACTCGTATGTACACGAGTGGGCTTTTACGTGTATGACCGTTTTTTTACCCCGCCATGTAGGCAGCCATA
>NC_134908.1:22053503-22058503 GCF_041734735.1 Babylonia areolata
TTACCTCTAGGCCATCACTCCACTCGTTCTCTGCAGGCATGACGACGTCAATGCTTCCCTCACTGGCTCCTCAAGGTGCCTGCTTCACAAACTCCAAAGCGTTAACTCACTCAGTACGGCCAGTCCTCTCTTCTCCTCCACACAGACCCCTTGGATGTCCAGTGGGTGTCTGAATGACCCAACCTTTAGCTTCCGTCGTCAGAATTGTGGTATTCTTTGTCAACATTCACGTCTTCAGTATAAGAGCCTTCCGCTTGCAATATTTTGATGATGGTAATTGGGCTGAAACGCTGTTGACGTCGTCTCTTTCGCCGTTCATATGGAGAGAGTTAAGAGCAATTCTTTCTTTCTTTCTTTTGCGTTCGACAGCTACGCAGTCAGGGTCGAAGTCTGAGGGATGACACAAACTCGGACGTCCGGTGAAGATCGGCTGCCGTCCCCCAGAGCTTGGTGTTGAGGTCAGCCACCCCCAGGCCAGGACTGCTGCCACATCTTCTCATACAGGGGGCAGTCTTGGAGAATATGGGATGGGGTTTGGTCAGCCTGGCCGCAATCACATAGGGATGTGGCTGCCACTCCAATCCTTTTCAGGTGTGCTCGGAGGCCGCAGTGTCCTGTGCGAAGGCGGTAGATGGTAGTCTGGTGTCTCCTCTCCAGTGTCCTGATGGGATCCTGGTGTGCCTGGTAGCCTCCGTTCAGGGTGACCCAGCCTCTTCGGAATCTGGTTAAGGGCAATGCAGCGAGGCTGATTCTGAAATTCCCTAAAAGTTAGCCTACCACACCTCTTCTGAAATCTTTGCACATGGAACAAGTTTCCATTTAACACCAGACACTCCGCTTCAAAGCCTTTTTCACATCCTCCATGAAGACGATCTGTTAAAGCAGCACTGAAATCTCTGTCCACCACAGTTCAAACTGTGTCCTATCCATGCTGTGCGTGCGTGCGTGTGTGTGTGTGTGTGTTGTGTGTGTGTGTGTGTGAGTGTGTGTCTGTGTGTGTGTGTGTGTGTGTGTGTGTGTGTGTGTGTGTGTGAGAGAGAGAGAGAGAGAGAGAGAGAGAGAGAGAGAATTGGAATTGGAATGGTTTATTCACAATCAGCCCACAGCCCCTAGTGAAGGGGGTATACGTAAACATAATACAACTCAACGAAAACACATAAACAAATAAGCCTTAATATGGACAATAAACTGTGCATTGTATCCGTGTAAATACATAAACAACAAAAAGTGCATTATAACTGTTTTACGAAGTAGCAATTTCTCTTAATTTGAATGCCTTATATACGAATACCGAAAAATTATGTACGTCATTGATATCGCTTGACGACATTAACAAATTCAACTTGAACAGAGAGAGATGCTTGTAGCACTTAGGTTTTATAAACATTTGACGTTTGTGTTTTAGTGCTGTGTGTGTGTGAGAAAGAGAGAGAGAGAGAGAGAGAGAGAGAGAGAGAGAGAGAGAGAGAGTTGGATGAACTGAGTTATAATAACTGCTTGACATTTGTTTAAATTGATTTGTCATTTATAGCTGATGAGCTTTTGTACATGTAAAACGCTTTGAGCTTTATTTGAGAAAAAAAGCGCTGAATAAGTGTTGATTAGTATTATTATTGGTGGTGGTGGTGGTGGTGGTGGTGGTGTATTGTCACACGGTGAAAGCTACATATACTTTACAAAGCATTGAAGATATTTTCACGCAATGTACGCTCCACAAATACACTTCAAATATGTGCCAGCTTTGCTAGCTGATACGCAGTGAATGTGAACGCGGCCTGTGGAGCTGCCAGTGTGGAACTTGGCTTTATTCAAAGTCTCTACTCAGACACGTCACGCTTAGTGCTTTTGAATCCGACAGAATGCTCGACTGCTCAACACGTGTGAAGCATTTGTTGACACACAATAAGTGAACATCGGTGTGTCTTGTCGCTTTCCTTCCTGCTGTTTGGCCCAGCAGGTGAGAAGGGTGCTGCTTCTGTGTAGTTATGCTTTTCTTTTCATCCTGTGTGTAGTTATGCTTTTCTTTACATCCTGTGTGTAGTTATGCTTTTCTTTTCATCCTGTGTGTAGTTATGCTTTTCTGTACATCCTCTGTGTAGTTATGCTTTTCTGTACATCCTGTGTGTAGTTAAGCTTTTCTATACATCCTCTGTGTAGTTATGCTTTTCTTTTCATCCTGTGTGTAGTTATGTGGGTTTTTTTTCCTATACATCCTGTGTGTAGTTATGCTTTTCTGTACATCCTGTGTGTAGTTATGCTTTTCTGTACATCCTGTGTGTAGTTATGCTTTTCTTTTCATCCTGTGTGTAGTTATGCTTTTCTGTACATCCTGTGTGTAGTTATATTTTTCTATACATCCTGTGTGTAGTTATGTGGGTTTTTTTTCTTCTATACATCCTGTGTGTAGTTATGCTTTTCTTTTCATCCTGTGTGTAGTTATGCTTTTCTGTACATCCTGTGTGTAGTTAAGCTTTTCTATACATCCTCTGTGTAGTTATGCTTTTCTATACATCCTCTGTGTAGTTATGCTTTTCTTTTCATCCTGTGTGTAGTTATGCTTTTCTTTTCATCCTGTGTGTAGTTATGCTTTTCTTTTCATCCTGTGTGTAGTTATGCTTTTCTGTACATCCTGTGTGTAGTTATGCTTTTCTTTACATCCTGTGTGTAGTTATGCTTTTCTTTTCATCCTGTGTGTAGTTATGCTTTTCTGTACATCCTGTGTGTAGTTAAGCTTTTCTATACATCCTCTGTGTAGTTATGCTTTTCTTTTCATCCTGTGTGTAGTTATGTGGGTTTTTTTCTATACATCCTGTGTGTAGTTATGCTTTTCTTTTCATCCTGTGTGTAGTTATGCTTTTCTTTTCATCCTGTGTGTAGTTATGCTTTTCTGTACATCCTGTGTGTAGTTATATTTTTCTATACATCCTGTGTGTAGTTATGTGGGTTTTTTTTTCTATACATCCTGTGTGTAGTTATGCTTTTCTTTTCATCCTGTGTGTAGTTATGCTTTTCTGTACATCCTGTGTGTAGTTAAGCTTTTCTATACATCCTCTGTGTAGTTATGCTTTTCTATACATCCTCTGTGTAGTTATGCTTTTCTGTACATCCTGTGTGTAGTTATGCTTTTCTATACATCCTCTGTGTAGTTATGCTTTTCTATACATCCTCTGTAGTTATGTTTTTACTATACATCCTCTGTGTAGTTATGCTTTTCTATACATCCTGTGTGTAGTTATGTTTTTCTGTATATCCTCTCTGTAGTTATGCTTTTCTGTACATCCTGTGTGTAGTTATGTTTTTCTGTATATCCTCTCTGTAGTTATGCTTTTCTGTACATCCTGTGTGTAGTTATGTTTTTCTGTATATCCTCTCTGTAGTTATGCTTTTCTGTACATCCTGTGTGTAGTTATGCTTTTCTATACATCCTGCGTGTAGTTATGCTTTTCTATACACCCTCTCTGTAGTTATGTTTTTCCATACATCCTGTGTAGTTATGCTTTTTGCCTATTTATCCTGTGGGTAGTTATGGTGATGATGATGATGATGATGATGATGATGATGATGATAGTGATAACGAAAACCCACACGAGTAATTATCACGTGCAGTAGAGAGGAGGGGGCGGGGGGGGGGGAATGGGGGGGGTGCAGAAGAGAGAAGGGGGGGGAGGGTGTACCACAGTCACTGACAACCACCACACCCACTGCAGTATTTATCACGTGCAGTAGAGAGGAGGAGGAGGTGGGGGGGCCGGGGGGTGGGGGGTGCAGTAGAGAGAAGGGGGAGGGTGTAGGACAGTCACTGACAACCACCACACCCACTGCAGTATTTATCACGTGCATCCACAATGCTCCATTGTGTTTTAGGGCATCACGGGATTTAAACCCACAACCCTCTGACTGTAAACCCTTGCTGGGCTGTGCAGGCACCACCTATAGACATAGATATATAAATATACATAGATATGTATATATACGTGGTGTGGTGGCCTAGAGGTAACGCGTCCGCCTAGGAAGCGAGAGAATCTGAGCGCGCTGGTTCCAATCACGGTTCAGCCGCCGATATTTTCTCCCCCTCCATTAGACCTTGAGTGGTGGTCTGGACGCTAGTCATTAGGATGTGAAGATAAACCGAGGTCCCGTGTGCAGCATGCACTTAGCGCACGTAAAAGAACCCACGGCAACAAAAGGGTTGTTCCTGGCAAAATTATGTAGAAAAATCCACTTTGATAGGAAAAACAAATTAAAAAAAAAAAAAACTGCACGCAGGAAAAATAACAAAAAAAGTGGGTGGGGCTGTAGAATAGCGACGCGCTCTCCATGGGGAGAGCAGCCCGAATTTCACACAGAGAAATCTGTTGTGATAAAAGGAAATACAAATACAAATGCAAATAACAGTCCATCAAAATCCACTGTGGTGAGCCTCTATAACAGTCCATCAAAATCCACTGTGGTGAGCCTCTATAACAGTCCATCAAAATCCACTGTGGTGAGCCTCTATAACAGTCCATCAAAATCCACTGTGGTGAGCCTCTATAACAGTCCATCAAAATCCACAGTGGTGAGCCTCTATAACAGTCCATCAAAATCCACTGTGGTGAGCCTCTATAACAGTCCATCAAAATCCACAGTGGTGAGCCTCTATAACAGTCCATCAAAATCCACAGTGGTGAGCCTCTATAACAGTCCATCAAAATCCACTGTGGTGAGCCTCTATAACAGTCCATCAAAATCCACTGTGGTGAGCCTCTATAACAGTCCATCAAAATCCACTGTGGTGAGCCTCTATAACAGTCCATCAAAATCCACAGTGGTGAGCCTCTATAACAGTCCATCAAAATCCACAGTGGTGAGCCTCTATAACAGTCCATCAAAATCCACTGTGGTGAGCCTCTATAACAGTCCATCAAAATCCACTGTGGTGAGCCTCTAAAACAGTCCATCAAAATCCACTGTGGTGAGCCTCTATAACAGTCCATCAAAATCCACTGTGGTGAGCCTCT
>NC_134908.1:22061003-22063503 GCF_041734735.1 Babylonia areolata
TTGTGTGTGTGGTGATGTGTGTGTGTGTGTGTGTGTGTGTGTGTGTGTGTGTGTGTGTGTGTGTGTGTACGCACAACATATCAACAGACACACATACTGGCCCCACTGGTCTCTCCAAACTATTTCATCGGAACGCCAACGAGGTAGGAGGGGCGGGGAGGGGGGGGGCGGGGGGGGGGGGGGGGGGGGGGGGAGAGAGAGAGAGAGAGAGAGAGAGAGAGAGAGAGAGAGAGAGAGAGAGAAATATTCATAAAACCAGAAATTATTGCAAAGATGTTTTTTTTTTTAATCGTTCATTGAATTGAAGAAGAAGAAGAAGAAGAAAAAACTGGGACCACTCCTTCTTAGGTATTGACGATTGAGGAACGTTCAAGTCGTTCAGGAATAGTTACCCCCACCCCACCCCACCCCACACCACCCGCCATCCTCCCCCACCCACCTCCCCCCACCTTCCGGACCTTTTGAAGTCTGTGCTGAACGCCCATAATGAAGAAGAGCTGTACCGCCTTTCACTAGCGCAGAGCAATAATTACAAGTTGTACTTGTCACATGGGGAAAGCACCCGGCGCGTGGCGCGCCACTCGCTGCAAATAGGGAAAGGAAGTAGCCGACAGACAGACAGACAGACAGACAGACAGACGACATGAACGGGTTGAAATATTAGCATTTCAAATCAACGGCGGCTAGCTATATTTATGACGTTGACAGGCATTAAATGTAATCATAAATGTTTAGTGCTGCCCTGCACTGAGAGAGCGGGCGGGCAAGGTTCTGTGGCGAGGGTGGGGAGGGGGGGGGGGGAGGGAGGGAGGGCGGGGAGTGGGGGAGAGGGTGCAGTAGGGGGAGGGGGAGGGTGTTGTGAAGATTGCAGGGAAGGGGGGGGGAGGGTGTTGTGAATATTGCAGGGAAGGGGGGGGGGGGTGTTGTGAAGATTGCAGGGAAGGGGGAGGAGGGTGTTGTGAAGATTGCAGGGAAGGGGAGGGGGGAGGGTGTTGTGAAGATTGCAGGGAAGGGGGGGGGGGAGGGTGTTGTGAAGATTGCAGGGAAGGGGGGGGGGGAGGGAGGGTGTTGTGAAGATTGCAGGGAAGGGGGGGGGAGGGAGGGTGTTGTGAAGATTGCAGGGAAGGGGGGGGGGGGTTAGGGTGTTGTGAAGATTGCAGGGAAGGGGGGGGGGGGTTAGGGTGTTGTGAAGATTGCAGGGAAGGGGAGGGGGAGGGTGTTGTGAAGATTGCAGGGAAGGGGGGGGGGGAGGGTGTTGTGAAGATTGCAGGGAATGGGGGGGGAGGGTGTTGTGAAGATTGCAGGGAAGGGGGGGGGAGGGTGTTGTGAAGATTGCAGGGAATGGGGGGGGGGGAGGGTGTTGTGAAGATTGCAGGGAAGGGGGGGGGGTTAGGGTGTTGTGAAGATTGCAGGGAAGGGGGGGGGGGGGGTTAGGGTGTTGTGAAGATTGCAGGGAAGGGGGGGGGGGGGGTTAGGGTGTTGTGAAGATTGCAGGGAAGGGGGGGGGAGGGAGGGTGTTGTGAAGATTGCAGGGAAGGGGGGGGGGAGGGTGTTGTGAAGATTGCAGGGAAGGGGAGGGGGAGGGTGTTGTGAAGATTGCAGGGAAGGGGGGGGGGGGGTGTTGTGAAGATTGCAGGGAAGGGGGGGGGGAGGGGGGAGGGTGTTGTGAAGATTGCAGGGAAGGGGGGGGGGTGTTGTGAAGATTGCAGGGAAGGGGGGGGGGGGGGAGGGTGTTGTGAAGATTGCAGGGAAGGGGGGGGGGGGGTGTTGTGAAGATTGCAGGGAAGGGCGGAGGGTGTTGTGAAGATTGCAGGGAAGGGGGGGGGGGGTTGTGAAGATTGCAGGGAAGGGGGGGAGGAGGGTGTTGTGAAGATTGCAGGGAAGGGGGGGAGGAGGGTGTTGTGAAGATTGCAGGGAAGGGGGGGAGGAGGGTGTTGTGAAGATTGCAGGGAAGGGGGGGGGGAGGGTGTTGTGAATATTGCAGGGAAGGGGAGGGGGGAGGAGGGTGTTGTGAAGATTGCAGGGAAGGGGGGGGGGAGGGTGTTGTGAAGATTGCAGGGAATGGGGGGAGGGAGGGTGTTGTGAAGATTGCAGGGAATGGGGGGAGGGAGGGTGTTGTGAAGATTGCAGGGAAGGGGGGGGGGGAGGGGGGAGGGTGTTGTGAAGATTGCAGGGAAGGGGGGGAGGGAGGGTGTTGTGAAGATTGCAGGAAAGGGGGGGAGGGGGAGGGTATTGAGAAAAGGTAGGTGTTGAAGGGGATGAAGAGGCAATCAAAAGAACGCAGAAGTACCCAGATCATACTGAATAGCACACACATTTACACGCACAAATATACTTTGCAGTAGACACACTTACACACACACATACTTTACAGTAGTCATATTAATAAAATTTTACAAACACACGTACAATGCAACACACACACACACACACACACACACACACACACACACGTGCTTTACTTCTTTTTTTTTTTTAATTCATTGTTTGTTTACATTGT
>NC_134908.1:22076003-22081003 GCF_041734735.1 Babylonia areolata
CTGTCTGTCTGTCTGTCTGTCTGTCTGTCTGTCTGTCTGTCTTATCTGTCTGTCTGTCTGTCTGTCTATCTGACTTCTCTGTCTGTCTGTCTTATCTGTTTGTTTGTTTCTCTCTCTCTCTCTCTCTCTCTCTCTCTCTCTCTCTGTGTCTTCTCTGTCTGTTTGTCTGTCTGTCTGTCTGACTTCTCTGTCTGTCTGTCTTATCTGGGGTTTTTTCTCTCTCTCTCTGTCTTCTCTGTCTGTCTGTCTGTCTGTCTGTCTGTCTGTCTGTCTGACTTCTCTGTCTGTCTGTCTTATCTGGGGTTTTTTCTCTCTCTCTCTGTCTTCTCTGTCTGTTTGTCTGTCTGTCTGTCTGTCTGACTTCTCTGTCTGTCTGTCTTATCTGTTGTTGTTTTTCTCTCTCTGTCTGTCTTCTCTGTCTGTTTGTCTGTCTGTCTGTCTGACTTCTCTGTCTGTCTGTCTTATCTGTTTGTTTGTTTTTTCTCTCTCTCTGTCTTCTCTGTCTGTTTGTCTGCCTGTGTTGTCTGTCTGTCTTATCTGTCTGTTTTTTCTCTCTCTGTCTGTCTTCTCTGTCTGTCTGTCTGCCTTCTCTGTCTGTTTGTCTGTCTTCTGTGTCTGTCTGTCTGTCTGTCTGTCTTCTCTGTCTGTCTTCTCTGTCTGTCTGTCTGTCTGTCTTCTCTGTCTTGTCTGTGTGTCTGTCTGTCTTCTCTGTGTGTCTGTCTGTCCTGTCTTCTCTGTCTGTCTGTCTTCTCTGTCTTGTCTGTCTGTCTTCTCTGTCTGTCTGTCTGTCTGTCTGTCTTCTCTGTCTTGTCTGTCTGTCTGTCTGTCTGTCTGTCTTCTCTGTCTTGTCTGTCTGTCTGTCTGTCTGTCCTGTCTTCTCTGTGTGTCTGTCTGTGTGTCTGTCTGTCTGTCTGTCTTCTCTGTCTTGTCTGTCTGTCTGTCTGTCTTCTCTGTCTTGTATGTCTGTCTTCTCTGTCTTGTCTGTCTGTCCTGTCTTCTCTGTCTGTCCTGTCTTCTCTGTCCGTCTTCTCTATCTTCTCTATCTGTCTTATCTGTCTGTCTTCGCTGTCTGTCTTCTCTGTCTGTCTGTCTTCTGTGTTTGTCTGTCTGTCTTCTCTGTCTGACTTCTCTGTCTGTCTGTCTGTCTGACTTCTCTGTCTGTCTGTCTGTCTGTCTGTCTGTCTGTCTGTCTGTCTGACTTCTCTGTCTGTCTGTCTGTCTTCTCTGTTCTGTCTTCTATGTCTGTCTGTCTTGTCTTATCTGTCTGTCTGTCTCCTCTGTCTGTCCGTCTGTCTTCTCTGTCCTGTCTTCTCTGTCCTGTCTTCTCTGTTCTGTCTTCTCTGTTCTGTCTTCTATGTCTGTCTGTCTTGTCTTCTCTGTCTGTCTTCTCTGTCCTGTCTTCTCTGTCCTGTCTTCTCTGTTCTGTCTTCTCTGTCCTGTCTTCTCTGTCCTGTCTTCTCTGTTCTGTCTTCTCTGTTCTGTCTTCTATGTCTGTCTGTCTTGTCTTCTCTGTCTGTCTTCTCTGTCCTGTCTTCTCTGTCCTGTCTTCTCTGTCCTGTCTTCTCTGTTCTGTCTTCTATGTCGTCTGTCTTGTCTTCTCTGTCTGTCTTCTCTGTCTGTCTTCTCTTCTGTCTTGATGTCTTGATGTCTTGATGTCTTATTGTCTTGATGTCTTGATGTCTTATTGTCTTGATGTCTTATTGTCTTGATGTCTTGATGTCTTATTGTCTTGATGTCTTGATGTATGTCTTGATGTCTTATTGTCTTGATGTCTTGTTGCCTTATTGTCTTGATGTCTTATTGTCTTGATGTCTTATTGTCTTGATGTCTTATTGTCCTGATGCCTTATTGTCTTGATGTCTTGATGTCTTATTGTCTTGATGTCTTGATGCTTTATTGTCTTGATGTCTTATTGTATGTCTTGATGTCTTATTGTCTTGATGTCTTATTGTCTTATTGTCTTGATGTCTTATTGTCTTGATGTCTTATTGTCTTATTGTCTTGATGTCTTATTGTCTTGATGTGTTGATATCTTGATGTCTTATTGTCTTGATGTCTTGATACATTGATGTCTTATTGTCTTGATGTCTTGATGTCTTATTGTCTTGATGTCTTATTGTCTTGATGTCTTGATGTCTTATTGTCTTGATGTGTTGATGTCTTGATGTCTTATTGTCTTGATGTCTTATTGTCTTGATGTCTTATTGTCTTGATGTCTTGATGTATGTCTTGATGTCTTATTGTCTTGATGTCTTATTGTCTTGATGTGTTGATATCTTGATGTCTTATTGTCTTGATGTCTTATTGTCTTGATGTCTTGATGCCTTATTGTCTTGATGTCTTATTGTCTTGATGTCTTGATGTCTTATTGTCTTGATGTGTTGATATCTTGATGTCTTATTGTCTTGATGTCTTATTGTCTTGATGTCTTGATGTCTTATTGTCTTGATGTGTTGATACATTGATGTCTTATTGTCTTGATGTCTTGATGTCTTGACGTCTTGCCGTGTCGTGTCAGCAGCAGGAGATGCGGACCCAGGACCAGCAGTTGGCCCGCCAGCTGCTGTCGATCCGGAGCGACCTTCACCGCCTGAAGCTGGCCAGGAGCTGCGAGGAGCACCAGGACCTCCTGGACGACGTGCAGTGCGAGCTGGAAGAGCTGCAGGAGTTCGCTGACGTCCTTGACCTTCCTACCCCCACCCTGACCCTCACCGACAGTCCGCTCAAGCACCTAGGGGTCACGCGCATGAACTTCAGCGCGCGCCGCTTCTCCACGTGTTGATTACTTCCGGGTTTCTTTGTTTTGTGTGTGTTTTTTTTCTGGGTTGGGGGGTGTGGGGGGTAGGGGTGGGGTGGTGGGGTGGGGGTGTGGAGGTGTTTGTTGATTTCTTTGTTTGAGGGTGTTGGATGTAAGCGCGTTGGGTTACGCTGCTGGTCAGGCATCTGCTTGGCAGATGTGGTGTAGCGTATATGGTTTTGTCCGAACGCAGTGACGCCTCCTTGAGCTACTGAAACTGAAACTGAAACTGCTGATGACTTTTTTTTTCTTCTTTTTTTTAAATCCTTTATCTTAATTTCTTAAAATTATCTATTCATTCATTTATTTTATTCATTTTTATTATTTCTATCTTTATTAATTTTTTAGGGTGTTTGTTCATTTGTTCACCGGGGGGAGGGGTGTTGGTGAGGATGGAGAAGTGTGTGTGTGAGGAGTGGGAGGGTGGGGGTGGGTGGGTGGGCGGGTGTGTGTGTGTGTGAGCTGAAATGGAGAGCAGTGAAGGATCAACTCCACAGGACCGGGATGGCTTGTACGGATTTCACGGGTGAGCTTAGCAGTGCTAAAGTATTTGTATTTTGTATTTGTATTTCTTTTTTATCACAGCAGATTTCTCTGTGTGAAATGCTCTCCCGAGGGAGAGCGCGTCGCTATAATACAGCGCCACCCATTTTTTTGTATTTTTTCCTGCGTGCAGTTTCATTGAAGTGGATTTTTCTATAGAATTTTACCAGGAACAACCCTCTTGTTGCCGTGGGTTCTTTTACGTGCACTAAGTGCATGCTGCACACGGGACCTCGGTTTATCGTCTGATCCGAATGACTAAGCGTCCAGACCACCACTCAAGGTCTAGTGGAGGGGGAGAAAACATCGGCGGCTGAGCCGTGATTCGAACCAGCGCGCTCAGATTTTTCTCGCTTCCTAGGCGGACGCGTTACCTCTAGCCAAGTTTGTTCTGTGTTGAACCGTTTCTCTTATGTGTCCATGGAGTTATCCCAGATATCCTATGTGCTTTGTGTTTGATTTTTTTTCCTTCGAAGCCTATGGCATTAACGTAGCAGTGTCATGTTCTTTGTGATATAGACTTTCTCTGATTCTATGGCATTATCGTAATGGTGCTAACTGCTTTGCATATCGGTACTAAGTTCTTTCTTTGCGTTAAAAAAAATTCCCTAAATGCAATGATTTAACTCACTCAGTACGGCCAGTCCTCTCTTCTCCTCTACACAGACCCCTCGGATGTCCAGTGGGTGTCTCAATGACCCAACCTTTAGCTTCCGTCGTCAGAATTGTGGTATTTTTTGTCAACATTCACCTCTTCAGTATAAGAGCCTTCGCTTGCAATATTTTGATGGTGGTAATTGGGGTGAAACGCTGTTAACGTCGTCTCTCTCGCCGTTCGTATGGAGAGAGTTAACCCGTCATAGCTAAGTTGTACTTAACAAACAAACAAACAAAAAAGTCATTTCAAGAATTAGCATGGCACTGCGTTAACTCTCTGCATACGAACGGCGAGAGAGACGACGTTAACAGCGTTTCACCCCAATTACCATCATCAAAATATTGCAAGCGGAAGGCTCTTATACTGAAGAGGTGAATGTTGACAAAGAATACCACAATTCTGACGACGGAAGCTAAAGGTTGGGTCATTCAGACACCCACTGGACATCCGAGGAGTCTGTGTAGAGGAGAAGAGAGGACTGGCCGTACTGAGTGAGTTAACTCTCTGCATACGAGGGGGGCAATAACAGTAGTAAGGAAGGGGTGTTGGGTATAAAGTGATGGCGGAATTCAGAACATACAGGGTATAGGTGGAGTGGTGGTGGTGGGGGGTCGGGGGGGGGGGGGTGAGGAATAAGAGTAAGTGAGGGGTGGGGGGGGGGGGGTGTAAACAGAAGATGGGGCAGGGAAGATTTTAAGATTTTTTTTTTTTTTGTCAGGGCTGTGAGATTGGTGTGAGGATGTTTGGCTGAGGCTGGAGAGGTCGATGGTCAGACCGACAAGCAGACAGACAGACGGACAAGACAGACAGGCAGTCAGTCAAACAAACAGACAGACAGACAGACAAGACAGAGAGGCAGTCAGTCAAACAGACAGACAGACAGACAAGGCAGAGAGGCAGTCAGTCAAACAAACAGACAGACAGACAGACACAGAGAATCAGAGAGACAGAAGACGATGAAGATACATGGAGAGTCAGTGTTACCATGACAACAGCTGACGA
>NC_134908.1:22086003-22091003 GCF_041734735.1 Babylonia areolata
GTTTGGTGAGTGCACGATAGGGTGTATGTTTGGTGAGTGCACGATAGGGTGTGTTTGGTAGGTGTATGATAGTGTGTGTATGTTTGGTGAGTCCACGATAGTGTGTATGTTTGGTGGGTGCACGATAGTGTGTATGTTTGGTGAGTGCATGATAGTGTGTATGTTTGGTGAGTGCATGATAGTGTGTATGTTGGTGAGTCCACGATAGTGTGTATGTTTGGTGGGTGCACGATAGTGTGTATGTTTGGTGAGTGCATGATAGGGTGTGTATGTTTGGTGAGTGCATGATAGGGTGTATGTTTGGTGGGTGCATGATAGTGTGTATGTTTGGTGAGTGCATGATAGGGTGTATGTTTGGTGAGTGCATGATAGGGTGTATGTTGGTGTTGGTGGGTGCACGATAGTGTGTATGTTTGGTGAGTGCACGATAGTGTGTATGTTTGGTGGGTGTACGTTGTGTTCATCTTGTTTTTTCTGGGTTTGGAAAAGGAAGCACATGACCTACTTTTCATGGCCAAATGATGAAATAACTTCACGTGTTTCTTGTTTGAAGTCGTTGCAAGCATAAGCTACTCATCATTCGCATACCTGCTTGCAATAATTGTCAACACTTCAATCTCTGTCTTTAAGATTTATTTTGGTACAAGTTGGGATTACCCGTCACACATAAATCATACAATTAGCTTTATACATCAAAAGAAATAATGAAACTGAATTGTGATATATGTATTTAAAAACTGAAAACATTGAGTTACGATATCTGTAATGGATGTCAACCATAAAATGAAGTCGAGTATAGCCAATCAGTCACCCTGACATTATCCGTGAAATGAAGTATAGCATGTGTTATCCATGAAATGAACTATATCATGTGTTATCCATGAAATGAAGTATGTCACTCATGTGTTATCCATGAAATGAAGTATGTCATGTGTTATCCATAAAATGTACTATATCGTGTGTTATCCATAAAATGTACTATATCATGTCTTATCCATAAAATGTACTATATCATGTCTTATCCATAAAATGTACTATATCATATGTTTTCCAGGAAATGAAGTATATCATATGTTATCCATGAAATGAAGTATATCATATGCTATCAATGAAATGAAGTATATCATGTGTTATCCATAAAATGTACTATATCATATGTTTTCCACGAAATGAAGTATATCATATGTTATCCATGAAATGAAGTATATCATATGTTATCCATAAAGTGAAGTATATCATATGCTATCCATGAAATGAAGTATATCATGTGTTATCCATGAAATGAAGTATACCATGTGTTATCCATGAAATGAAGTATATCATATGTTATCCATGAAATGAAGTATATCATGTGTTATCCATGAAATGAAGTATACCATGTGTTATCCATGAAATGAAGTATATCATATGTTATCCATGAAATGAAGTATATCATTTGTTATCCATAAAGTGAAGTATATCATGTGTAATCCATGAAATGTAGTATATCATATGTTATCCATAAAGTGAAGTATATCATGTGTTATCCATGAAATGAAGTATATCATATGTTATCCATAAAGTGAAGTATATGATGTGTTATCCATGAAATGTAGTATATCATATGTTATCTATATGAAATGAAGTATATCATGTGTTATCCATAAAATGAAGTATATCATGTGTTATCCATAAAGTGAAGTATACCATGTGTTATCCGTAAAATGAAGTATATCATATGTTATCCATGAAATGAACTATATCATGTGCTATCCATGAAATGAAGTATATCATATGTTATCCATGAAATGAAGTATATCATATGTTTTCCATAAAATGAAGTATATGATATGTTTTCCATGAAATGAAGTATGTCACTGATGTGTTATCCATAAAATGACGTATAGCATATATTATCCATAAAATGAAGTATATTATGTGTTATCCATGAAATGAACTATATCATGTGTTATCCATAAAATGAACTACATCATATGTTATCCATAAAATGTACTATATCATGTGTTATCCATGAAATGAACTATATCATATGCTATCCATGAAATGGAGTATATCATATGTTATCCATAAAATGTACTATATCATGTGTTATCCATAAAATGTACTATATCATGTGTTATCCATGAAATGAAGTATATCACTGATGTGTTATCCATGAAATGAAGTATATCACGTGTTATCCATGAAATGAAGTATATCATCTGTTATCCATGAAATGAAGTATATCACGTGTTATCCATGAAATGAAGTATATCGTGTGTTATCCATAAAATGAAGTATATCATCTGTTATCCATGAAATGAAGTATATCATATGTTATCCATAAAGTGAAGTATATCATATGTTATCCATGAAATGAAGTATACCATGTGTTATCCATGTAATGAACTATATCATCTGTTATCCATGAAATGAAGTATATCATATGTTATCCATGTAATGAACTATATCATGTGTTATCCATGAAATGAAGTATATCGTGTGTTATCCATGAAATGAAGTATATCACGTGTTATCCATGAAATGAAGTATATCATATGTTATCCATGAGATGAAGTATATCATATGTTATCCATGAAATGAAGTATATCATATGTTATCCATGTAATGAACTATATCATGTGTTATCCATGAAATGAAGTATATCGTGTGTTATCCATGAAATGAAGTATATCATATGTTATCCATGAGATGAAGTATATCGTGTGTTATCCATGAAATGAAGTATATCATGTGTTATCCATGAGATGAAGTATATCGTGTGTTATCCATGAAATGAAGTATATCATGTGTTATCCATGAAATGAACTATACCATGTGTTATCCATGAAATGAACTATATCATGTGTTATCCATAAAGTGAAATATATCACATGCTATCCATGAAATGAAGTATATCATATGTCAGTCAATATCATATGTTATATAATGAAGATATATGTGAAACTGACATTCAGTTAATACCATATGTTACATAATGACGATAAAATGACGATAATGAAAATATCATATTTTGCATTAAGGCGATATTTGTTATACTTTCAGCGAATAGCATAATTGTTATGTTAATGATGAAAGTTGCTAAAAAAACAAACACCCAAACCTGACAACCAGAGATAACATATGTTACATTGATGACGACATTTGCTAAACTAGCATTCAGAGTATATCAATCTATTTTACATCAATGATAATCAACAGATTCAGTAAACAGCATATGTTACATTGATGACGACATTTGCTAAACTGGCATTCAGAGTATATCAATCTATTTTACATCAATGATAATCAACAGATTCAGTAAACAGCATATGTTACATTGATGACGACATTTGCTAAACTGGCATTCAGAGTATATCAATCTATTTTACATCAATGATAATCAACAGATTCAGTAAACAGCATATGTTACATTAATGACGGTATGTGCTTAAACGTATGTTCAATGAATAATATATGTTACATTAATCATATTAGATAAACTGACATTCAGTGCATGTTATATGTTACATCGACGTCAACAGACTTACATTTAGTGGATATGCTTTGATCTATATTCCTCCAGTCAACCAGCCATTCATATTGTCAGTGAGAATCAACAGCAAAGTTCAGGAACCCGTTCTGACCCCATTCTCAATTAACAGTTTCAGGATCGGTTAGAATTTCATAAATTCAGCCACATCGAAAATGCTGCCAGATTAATTATTCAGCTGCAGTTCAGCTGGCCAGTCAGTTAGCCAGACGGCAAATTAATCAATCAATCAATCAATCAAATAAGAAATGTCAGGGGTGACGAAACTTGAATTCCAACTGACCAGCCAAAATACATCTCTGAGTAAGATTCATTGGAGGATGCCAGACACTCAGCAAGATTTATTGGCATGGATTGTACACCCAGCAAGATTTATTGGCATGGGAATGTACACCCAGCAAGATTTATTGGCATGGAATGTACACTCAGCAAGATTTATTGGCATGGAATGTACACCCAGCAAGATTTATTGGCATGGGATTGTACACCCAGCAAGATTTATTGGTATGGAATGTACACCCAGCAAGATTTATTGGCATGGAATGTACACCCAGCAAGATTTATTGGCATGGGAATGTACACCCAGCAAGATTTATTGGCATGGAATGTACACCCAGCAAGATTTATTGGCATGGGCTGTACACCCAGCAAGATTTATTGGCATGGAATGTACACCCAGCAAGATTTATTGGCATGGAATGTACACCCAGCAAGATTTAGTGGAGGGCATTATAGACTCAACAGCATTCAGTGGATTGTATCATAGACTCAACAGCATTCAGTTGATTGTATCATACTTCAAGCACATCCGACTTCCCTGCGCGTCTCCATAAAATGGCACCAGCCGTTTTGCTTTCTGTCAGCTGGACGAAAAATGACTGTCACAAAGGATCTTACAGGATAACTTTTTCAGTCCAATTGTTGTGGGTTCTTTTTAGTGCGCTAACCACACGCTGCACCCTCGGTTTATCGTCTCATCTGAAAGACTAACACCCAGACCGCTACCTAAGGTCTGGTGGAGACGGGAGTGGGGTGGAGGGAAGATCCCTGGTCTGTGGTGGACTTGAACCCGTGGTCAGTCACTCCCCAGTGAGGTGTGTAACCACCGGGTACCGCCAATAACATCAACACCACCAGTAACATCAACACCACACACCACCAATAACATCAACACCACACACCACCAATAACATCAACACCACACACCACCAATAACATCAACACCTCATCCATTTCCAGCCAACCAACGAGTCGTACCATCTCCCAGCACCAGACAGCCCCAGGTCAAATAACCCACAGTCCCTGAGGCACAGCAGACCATATTTATCCAAAGATGAATCATAACAGTCACTACTGAAGAACAGTCCAACAACCTAAGCTAAATCATTACAGATGTGTGTGTGTGTGTGTGTGTGTGTGTGTGTGTTGGAGCTCATGTACGTTTATATGTATTTGACTGTGCTTTCAT